>NC_068281.1:1880173-2052673 GCF_025860055.1 Xyrauchen texanus
AATCCCAGTAACTGAGCAGATTGTGAAATACTCAGACCGGCCCGTCTGGCACCAACAACCATGCCACGCTCAAAATTGCTTAAATCACCTTTCTTTCCCATTCTGACATTCAGTTTGGAGTTCAGGAGATTGTCTTGACCAGGACCACACCCCTAAATGCATTGAAGAAACTGCCATGTGATTGGTTGATTAGATAATTGCATTAATGAGAAATTGAACAGGTGTTCCTAATAATCCTTTAGGTGAGTATATTGTATTATATTATTTGTTATATTGCATTATATTTTATTTTATTATATTTATATTATATTATAATTATATTATATTTTATTATATTGTATTATATTGTTTATATATTATATTATATTGCATTATATTTTATTTATTATATTATATTTTATTATATTGTATTATATCATTTATATATTATATTGCATTATGTTTTATTATATTTATATTATATTATAATTATATTTTATTGTATTTATATTATATTATATTGTATTGTATTTTATTATATTATAAGTAAAAGGAATATTTGTCATCTGTTATCTATTATTTTACACTATTTTGTGGATCCGTGTTTGCGGTCTTCTAATATTGTTGTGTGACACATTCACTTAAAGATCTGGAACATTCTGTGTGTCGAAATAAACTAGACAGACTTCAAGCATTCGTTTAACATTTAACATATATTTTCAAATGAGCATTTGGTTGATGTGTGTGAATGTTTACTTTTTTATTTATGTTTTGCTTTTTATTTAATTTAATATTTTTTTTTTTTTACATGTTTTAAGAATACTTTTATTAATTTGAATCATTTGACTTAATAGTTTATGAGAAACTGCGCTCTGATCCAGAAAATGAAATTGCTACAACAGGGCTACAAGTATCACTTTTATGTCCGGTAAGAATTGTGTCATTATTTACTCTTCTTCATGTCATTCCAAACCTGAAAGTACAGTCTATCACACAAAGCTATTGCATGACTTCAGAAGAGAAGAGAGCGCATAAGTCATAAGACTATGGACTATTTTTATGGGGTTTTTGTGGTAATTTTTGGAGCTTAATGGCCTTTGCACACCTAACGTGAATTTGTTGCCCTGAACAATAAAATATGAGTGTCTCAGAAGCATTTTTCGCGTGTCGGCGCGCTGATAAACATGATGTCCACATACGTGTACACTGGCACCACATTTCCTCAAAAGTTGAAAAAACTTGTTAGTTATTATAACGCATCAATGGGTCATTTAGCTTAATCTAAATATACATTTTGTTATATTTTATTGTATTATCACTGCACAATACGGCTCTATTCATTAATATTAATTAATGCATTCCTATATTTACTGTCATTATCATATTGCGAATAAATATATTCATGCAAAACATGAATAATGTCTCTTTCTGAGGCTTTATATGGAGCTAGGATGAAAATAAGTTGCATTTCTAACTGTTCTGAGACCAGTGCAGACAGACAGCACACTCATGTCATTCACTACATATGGAGCAAGGGAGCATCCTATATCTCTCTATGCAGTTAAGTGCGTTCACTCCTAAAATCTGATCAAACGTTCAGTTTCAGGCTGCAGATGATGTTTGGATCACTCAACATGTTTGACGATGATAATGTATGTTGCGAAGCCTCCACACACACACTTTCTCCACTGTAACGTGCTCAAGCCATGTGACACGGTCTCAGACACGGAGGCATCTGAGATTCATCCTCCGCCACCCGGATTGAGACAAGTCACTATGCCACCATGAGGAATTTGGGAATTGAGAAAGAGCGCATTGGGAATTCCAAATTGAAAAAAAAAAAGAAACCACCCAGAATACCCTAGCAACCACATGGCGATGCACTAGAAACCACCCAGGGCACCCTAGCAACCGCACGGCGATGCACTAGAAACCACCCAGGGCACCCTAGCAACCGCACGGCGATGCACTAGAGACCACCCAGGGCACCCTAGCAACCGCACGGCGATGCACTAGAAACCACCCAGGGCACCCTAGCAACCGCACGGCGATGCACTAGAAACCACCCAGGACACCCTTGCAACCGCAAAACAACTCACTAAAAGCCACCCAGGACACCCCTAGCAACCGCATCACAACCAGAAACCACCCAGAACACCCTAGCAACCACTTATTGCTTAAAATTTTGCTTTTGCATTTAATTTATTGCGAGTTGTCTTATATCTCTAATATAACATATATTGCAGCATATTTACCTTTGTATCACCTTTTTTAAGAAGCAACTTTACTGGGCCTGGGTATCTCGGTGATTATTGACGCTGACTATCACACCTGGAGTCGCGAGTTCGAATCCAGGGCGTGCTGAGTGACTCCAGTCAGGTCTCCTTAGCAACCAAATTGGCCGGTTGCTAGGGAGGGTAGAGTCACATCTCGTGGTCGCTATAATGTGGTTCTCGCTCTCGGTGGGGTGTGTGGTGAGTTGTGCGTGGATGCCGCGGAGAATAGCGTGAAGCCTCCACACGCGCTACGTCTCCGCGGTAGCGCTCAACAAGCCACATGATAATATGCGCAGATTGACTGTCTCATTCGTTTCACATTATCGAGTCACCTTTGGTGTGCAAAGGCCTTAATGGCCCCAGTTCCCAATCATAATTTAGTGCACAATATCTTAAAAAAAAAAAATGTGCATGATGAGTGATTGTCAAACTTACCTGTAAACTGATATAACAGTGCGGTCTGTCTGTATATCTGTCTGTGTGCATGTGTTCGTAAGCTTGCAAAGCTGCGTATGTCCATTCCTTGTCGAGCGAGAGGCTGTGCCCACCTGCAGTGCTTTGATGCTTTCTTCTATCTTCAAATGAACGAGAGGAAGCCCAGGTGGACGTGCCCAGTGTGTCATCATCACGCCCCCTTCGAGGCGCTCTGTATTGACAGGTGAACACTCATACATAGCACACAACCGTTTACACACATTTGTTTTTAGAAGAATAGACGACAAATGAAATCCCTGACTTGTGTTTCAGTATGATGAGAAAGAGGCTGAACATATCCGTTGTTGAACAGCACTTTTGTTGTTGTTTGCTTGTTGTCTTTTGTAGTTTACTGTGTGAAGTTCTCGAGAGCGCCGGTGAAGATGAGGAAGAGATTGAGTTTCTGTCTGATAGCAGCTGGAGCGCTGTGAGACGAGACAAAAGTGACAAAAACAACAAATCTGTCCTTTATCCCATCCGTCACAGTAAGATCATGTCGATTCAGATTCATGTCTTTAAGGTTTTAGCCTGTAAAACAGGGTTCCTCATTAGGTGCCCCGCGGGCCATATCCGGCCCGCAAGAGACAAAAGTTTGGCTCGCGCCAAAGGCCTGTTCACACCAAATCGGTGACCGTTTTGCGAGACGCACCTCCGACGAAACACACACAGAGTCCGTGACAAATAAAAACCAAAAACAATTGCACCCTCAGTACAGTAGGAGGCGCTGTTGCTGTTCTATAAACATTTCCTAATCTCCTGCCCAGCTGTGAATGCTACATGCATTTAATGCATTTATTTACCCAGTACACCCTAGCAACCGCATGGCGAAGCACTAGAAACCACCCAGGACACCCTAGCAACCGCGTGGCGATGCACTAGAAACCACTCAGTACATCCTAGCAACCGCATGACTATGCACTAGAAACCACCCAGTACACCCTAGCAACCGCATGGCGATGCACTAGAAACCACCCAGAACACCCTAGCAACCGCATGGCGATGCACTAGAAACCACCCAGAACACCATAGCAACCGCAAGGCGATATACTCGAAACCACCCAGAACACCCTAGCAACTGCATTGCAAAGCACTAGAAACCACTCTGAACACCCTAGCAACTGCATGGTGATGCACTAGAAACCACCCAGTACACCCTAGCAACCGCATGGTGATGCACTAGAAACCACCCAGTACACCCTAGCAACCGCATGGTGATGCACTAGAAACCATCCAGAACACCCTAGCAACCGCATGGCGATACACTAGAAACCACCCAGTACACCCTAGCAACCGCATGGTGATGCACTAGAAACCACCCAGAACACCCTAGCAACTGCATAGTGATGCACTAGAAACCATCCAGAACACCCTAGCAACCGCATGGTGATGCACTATAAACCATCCAGAACACCCTAGCAACCGCATGGTGATGCACTATAAACCATCCAGAACAGAGAGAGCTGTGAATGCTACATGCATTTAATGCATTTATTTACCTATTTTGGCATAACTGTTGCATTATGTTCTTTCCATAGCGTTGATGCATGTTGCATAAATATCATCCTGTTTATATTTAAACGTATTTTGCTATGAGTAAACTGACTCCCGACCCCAATTGCAACAGCAAAGTCCCAATATCAGGGGTATTGATCAGCCCGTCGCTGTCACTTATAGTATAGGTTAGTATATATCCATTTAACACAGGTACAGTTTGACCCCCATTAATCAAAGGAAGAACAATAACAATATAAGTGCTAACAGCTCTAATAATTTAATTTGCAATTAGGGAAAGTGCAGTGTCCCATTTGGAGAGGAGTCAGAACAACTATAGTGGTAATAATAATAATAATAATAATAATAATCATATTAGCAGAAGCACTTTCATAACATCGAGAATGAAAACTAATTGGGGAACCCTATTAGGTAACCCAGTATGATGATGATAAACTCTATATATTTGGGGGGCTCTGGGTATCTCAGTGAGTATTGACGTTGGCTATCACTCCTGGAGTCGTGAGATTGAATCCAGGGCATGCTGAGCGACTCCAGCCAGGTCTCCTTAGCAACCAAATTGGCCCGGTTGCTAGGGAGGGTCTGGGTATCTCAGCGAGTATTGACGTTGACTATCACACCTGGAGTCGTGAGATTGAATCCAGGGCATGCTGAGCGACTCCAGTCAGGTCTCCTTAGCAACCAAATTGGCCCGGTTGCTAGGGGGGGGTCTGGGTATCTCAGTGAGTATTGATGTTGGCTATCACTCCTGGAGTCGTGAGATTGAATCCAGGGCATGCTGAGCGACTCCAGCCAGGTCTCCTTAGCAACCAAATTGGCCCGGTTGCTAGGGAGGGTCTGGGTATCTCAGCGAGTATTGACGTTGACTATCACACCTGGAGTCGTGAGATTGAATCCAGGGCATGCTGAGCGACTCCAGCCAGGTCTCCTTAGCAACCAAATTGGCCCGGTTGCTAGGGGGGGGTCTGGGTATCTCAGTGAGTATTGACGTTGGCTATCACTCCTGGAGTCGTGAGATTGAATCCAGGGCATGCTGAGCGACTCCAGCCAGGTCTCCTTAGCAACCAAATTGGCCCGGTTGCTAGGGAGGGTCTGGGTATCTCAGCGAGTATTGACGCTGACTATCACACCTGGAGTCGTGAGATTGAATCCAGGGCATGCTGAGCGACTCCAGACAGGTCTCCTTAGCAACCAAATTGTCCCGGTTGCTAGGGAGGGTCTGGGTATCTCGGTGAATAATGACGTTGACTATCACACCTGGAGTGGCGAGTTCGAATCCAGGGCATGCTGAGTGACTCCAGTCAGGTCGCCTTAGCAACCAAATTGTCCCGGTTGCTAGGGAGGGTAGAGTCACATGGGGTAACCTCCTCGTGGTGGTGATTAGTGGTTCTCTCTCTCAATGGGGCGTGTGGTAAGTTGTGTGTGGATCGTGGAGAGTAGCATGAGCCTCCACATGCTGTGAGTCTCCATTGTGTCATGCACAACGAGTCACATGATCAGATGCATGGATTGACGGTCTCAAAAGCGGAGGCCAGTAACCGTGCCACCTCAAGGACCCTAAAAAAAATCAAAATATTCCTGGTTGAGCTCAATGGGACCGCATTTAAAGTTACATTTTTCCATTTGTTTTGGGACAACATATTTGCTGTGGTGTTTGTGACAGGACGGAGGGCGGGGTCATGATTGGACTCACCCGGCCCCTTATCAGGCTAATCAAGCCTCCGAGAGGGATAAAGGCCGACTGCGGACGGTGGTGCGAGAGAGCGAGCGAGAGAGCGTTTACGGGCAGCTGTCCGTCCTATATGTGTGTTTCTTTTGTTTAAGTCCCTTATTAAAATATTATTTATATTGTCAAGCCGGTATCGCCACCATATGGTCCTCCGCAAGCCGGACGGCCTCCTCCAGCGACGGCACTGGACCCACTCCGGGGGTCGATGTATTAGCTGTTCCAGTACCACCTGGTTGATGATCCCCTCGACGTCGCGGTCCCCCGCTAGCAGCCATCTCCGGCAGGCGTCTCTGAGTCGTTGAGCGAAGGCAAACGGGCGGTCGGACTTCTCCAACTTCAGGCTCCGGAAGAGTTGACGACTCTCTTCCGGACTCCGACCGACCCGTTGCAAGATGGCCATTTTTAGATCGACATAAGCCAGGAGACTCGTTGCTGGCAGTTGTTGAGCCACGAGCTGGGGTTCGCCGGACAACACCCACCCATTGACCGCACGGCCAGCCCCAGATCTCGGCGGTGCACTCAAAGAGGTCGAGGAACGCTTCTGGATCGTCCGCCGCCCCCATCTTCTGTAACGCTGGGCAAAGGGGTGCTGGTGTCCGGGGTCGCGGCTAGGGTTGGGGCGGCCTCCTGGCTGAGGAGGCTCCGGATCGCGTGCCGGTCCTCTGCTTGAGCCCGTAGGATCTTGGTGGTTCTGATGTAGGCTAGCGAGGGATTGGAGGACCTCCGCCAACTGGGAGGACTCTACGGGGCGACTTCCTTCCATCTTCAAAGGATCCCGGGTTTTGGCACCAGTGTAAAGGGATTAATGGAAAGGAGGAGGCGAGACCTGGCTTGACAATATAACAAATATTTGAATAAGGAACTTAAACAAAAGACACACACTGATAGGACGGACAGCTGCCCGTAAACGCTCTCTCTCTCGTGCACCACCGTCCGCAGTCGGCCTTTATCCCGCTCGGAGGCTCGATTAGCCTGATAAGGGGCCGTGTGTGTCAAATCACGACCCCGCCCCCCGCCCTGTCACAGCGTTAAACCCAGAATGTTCCTTTAAGTCTTGACAGAAAGGGATGAATATGATCTGATATTATTATTTTTTTCAATCGTAGAGAGGAATCCATCACAGCCGGACTGCAGCGTTGTGGATTTGACTCAGTGTTCCTCTGACGACGAACATTTCGAGAAAGAGGAGATGATCTCAACACATTTAGAGGAAAAGAGTGTGCATTTCAGAAAGTCCAGTGTGGTTAAAACGTCTCGACGCAAAAGCAAGACCAAAACTACGAACTGACTGGCAGATGTTTTAAGATGATATATGATGTTTATCCATTTTTTAAATAAACATTAAACACGTTTTTCAGACATTAGTTTAGCCGCATTGCATCGTGCATTTTTTTTTTGTTCGATTTTAAGGCTGAATGGCAAACGAACGTCCTGTTTTGTATTGTAAGTATGCTGCATTTGTATTTTGTCAAATGTAATTGTGGTGGCAATAAAGGTTTATTTTAAGATGGCCATCTTCCACTGTCCTGTGCACCTCATGTTGCATTTTATTGTTTTTCAGAGTTACATACGACATACAGAATGTTTTTTTTTTTTATAAAGCAAATGCTTAAATTGCTATACAGATACCACCTGTTTACTCCAGGGGGCAGTAAGGGAAACTTCAGCTGTATGAGCAACACAGTTTATACAGAGAAGAAAACGCGTTACAAATGGAGTGAATTATTTTTATAGAGGGGTTTTCTCAGCAAATATTTGTATATGCGATTAATTAATTGAATAAAACATTTTAAGCGATTGACAGCCCTAATTTTAATGTTAAATATTTATACTACAATTTAGCAAAGGAATGTCAACGCTTTCTAATGATATGATTACGTTTTTTTACGCCAAACCATTGTTGAGATTATTTAAATGTTTTCTTTTATATTTCAGTGCATAAAGCTCAAAATGATGTAGCAGTTCACTTGTGTGTGTGTGTGTGTGTGTGTGTGTGTGTGTGTGTGTGTGTGTGTGTGTGTGTGTGTGTGTGTGTGTGTGTGTGTGTGTGTGTGTGTGTGTGTGTGTTGATGTGTGTAATATTATACAATTGAATCATGTATACTATAAAGTATTTTTTTTTATAAGAGTGAGAATATGAGTTATAAAACTAATATAAATTACAATAGTGCTAATGGTACACAAGTAATAGAAATATAAAGGGAAAAAAATGAATGAAAATTAAAAAAAAAAGTGCAAAATGAATAAAAAAAAAATAACATTACTTAAAAGGAAAACGAATTAAAATAGTAAATGTGAGAAATAACTATGGCTAAATCATGCAAATATCTAACTATCGAATTGTTTATTTTTCCATTTAAATGTGCTTATAGGCATTAAAAAAAAGGTGCAAAAGTAGCTTTTTGTTCGTGTGGAACATGAAGGAAAGCGACGGGATTCCCTCAGATTTACATATATTTAAAAAAAAAATAAATAAATAAATTAAAAATGCGGAAATTAAAAATTATTGCAAGCTGCCGCAAATAATGCGGAGATTGGTTAAATCCCTGAAGGATTCAGCTGGTCATGTGATTCGAAAATGGCAGCCCCCATGTAGAATAAAACAGCTTTTATTAGGTTACCGATATGACTAGAGACTTCATCTCAAGTGAGTCCTCGTGATTTTATACATATGTTTCAAAATGACTATTCATGTCTTTAGGAGAAAGTCATTTTTAATGGCGAAAGAATTACAGAGTGCACCTTTAAGCGGATAAGTGTGAAGTCTCGCGAGAGTCATCTCACCGTGAGATCGGATGTTTTACTGGGGCGAAACTCCCCACCGCACCGCACCTTGGATATCCCGCTCACCGGGACCGGTTCTGCTCTCCACCGTGTTCCCGAACTCGTTGTCTCTTCACATGAGAGCCATTGAAAATAAAGACGCTTTAAAAAGCTCCGCAGACACACAGACTGGTGCTAAATGGCTAACAACACCATGTGACTTTCATGTTAAATAAATAATATTAAAGTAATATCATAGTGTCATATATCAATGATAATTATATTAGTGTCCAGCTGAAGCTATGTGAAAGGCTGCTGCTTGTTAGTATGGTCACTTAATAGGGACCTTCATGCACTTTTGATCCTAAGTTGGTTTTAAATGTGATTTTTCATAATGAGTGTCTGATCTAGACTTTACACATGGGTTTGTGTTTGGATCTACTGGTAGTTTGAGAGTTTTTTAAAAACGTGTTAAGCTCTATGACAAGCTTTATATTACATGCATTGTTGACTAAAGCTCAGTCTGAGCTTGCATTTCACTACACCAGAGGTCAAAGGTCTCATCAGGCTTTTTAAATTGAGCATGGCTCCCAAAAAGAGACCAGAGCCGATAGTCATAACTGGAGCCGGAGAGGCACAGACAACCTCCACGTCCATTGATGCTGCATCAGTGTAAGCTATAGAGATGCATCCAGTCCTGCCTGATGATTATTGTATTTACGTCCCGATTATCTGGCAATATTCTCTCTGTAATGAGTGTGCGATGCATCTGATAAATGATTGCTATTTTTCTGTGTTTCCTTCCATTTCTTAAATCTCAGAGCAAATCTCGAGGAGCCTCAGAAGTTGGAGGAGCTGGATTTGGATGAGCAACAGAAGAAGTGTCTGGAGGCTTTCCTCACGCAGAGAGCCAATCTGGGTGAACTGAAGGACGATGACTTCCAGCATATCTGTGAACTGGGTGTAGGAAATGGAGGTGTGGTTCATAAAGTGTCACACAAACCCTCTGGACTCCTAATGGCCCGGAAGGTGAGTCTCCAACATGCATTCAGCATGAAGCTGTTTGTAAAGCTTGTTGTGTTGCCAGAACTTTGGAGGTGTAATTGGGGTCATTGTCCATTTGGAAGACCCATCTGCGACCGAGCTTTAACTTCCTGGCTGATGTCTTGAGATGTTGCTTCAATATATCCTTCCTCATGATGTCATCTATTTTGTGAAGTGCACCAGTCCCTCCTGCAGCAAAGCACCCCCACAACATGATGCTGCACCCCCATGCTTCACGGTTGGGATGGTGTTCTTCACCCTTTATCCTCCAAACATAACAATGGTCATTATGACAAATAGTTCAATTTTTGTTTCATCAGATCCGAGGACATTTCTCCAGAAAGTCAGATCTTTGTCCCCATGTGCACTTGCAAACTGTAGTCTGGCTTTTTTATGGTGGTTTTGGAGCAGTGACTTCTTCCTTGCTGAGCCTTTCAGGTGATGTCCATATAGGACTGGTTTTGCTGTGGATCTAGATACTCGTCCACCTGTTTCCTCCAGCATCTTCACAAGGTCCTTTGCTGTTGTTCTGGGATTGATTTGCACTTTAGCACCAAACTACGTTCATCTCTATGAGACTGAATGCGTCTCCTTCCTGAGTGGTGTGATGACTGTGTGGTCACATGGTGTTTATACTTGTGTACTATTGCTTGTACAGATGAACGTGGTGCCTTCAGGTGTTTGGAAATTGCTCCCAAGGATGAACCAGACTTGTGGAGGTCCACCATTTTCTTTCGGAGTTCTTGGCTGATTACTTTTGTTTGTGAGCTATTCAAGGCCTCCTGAATGCTCTGAAAGCTGTCTTGAAGACGGAAGCATGGTATGAAATAGTGTCATCCGCATTAAAGTGAATGTTAGTGTTCATTGAAACATGATGCTCCATAGATGTGGGAGATCATCATCAATGGATGTCTAGAGACATGACCAGAGCCAGAGCGCAATACAGGGACTGCGCATAAGAGGGTGCTCAATGCACATATTTTGGAGTGATGGAATGAGGCGCCCATGTGGATGTCATGGTGGCTCTTATTTGCATCCTAAGATATTTCATGTTAAATCATAAAAACAATAGACAGTTCTACTTTGGACACACACGGCTGTTTAGATTCTCTTTGTCAATATGAGAACTGATGCTGTAATTAGCAATGCATGGATATAAATAAATACATTTAGCATCTTTTCACCCTCAGCCGCCCCTAAACTAAATGTAGCATTAAGTGGCTAAATGGCAATTTTATTTATTTATTTTGGGGGTGGATGATCATAAATGACCAGTTGTTGTTTTTTGGGGTTGGTTAAGAACCCTGCAGACAGAGCGGACCTCAAGATGCCCATGGTGAGTTCTTGTTTGTTTACATGCATTTAAAGAGACAGTGCACCCCAAAAATGAAAATTCTCTCATCATTTACTCACCCTCATGCTGTCTCAGATGTGTGTGACTTTCTTTCATCTGCAGAACAGAAATGAAGGTTTTAGAAGGATATCTCTACTCAGTAGGTCCTTATAATGAAAATGGATGGTGACCAGAAATTTGAAGCTCAAAAAAGCACATAAAGGCACCATAAAAGTAATCCATAAGACTCCAGTGGTTTAATCCATGTCTTCAGAAGTGATATGATAGGTGTGGGTGAGAAACAGATCAATATTTAAGTCCTTTTTTACTATAAATCTACACATTCACTTTCACATACGACTCCAGTGGTTTAATCCATGTCTTCAGAAGTGATATGATAGGTGTGGGTGAGAAACAGATCAATATTTAAGTCCTTTTAACTATAAATCTACACTTTCACTTTCACATGCGACTCCAGTGGTTTAATCCATGTCTTCAGAAGTTATATGATAGGTGTGGGTGAGAAACAGATCAATATTTAAGTCCTTTTTACTATAAATCTACACTTTCACATGCGACTCCAGTGGTTTAATCCATGTCTTCAGAAGTGATATGATAGGTGTAGGTGAGAAACAGATCAATATTTAAGTCCTTTTTTACTTTAAATCTCCACTTTCACTTTCACATACGTGTCTTCAGAAGTGATATGATAGGTGTGGGTGAGTAACAGATCAATATTTAAGTCCTTTTTTACTATAAATCTCCACTTTCACTTTCACATACGACTCCAGTGGTTTAATCCATGTCTTCAGAAGTGATATGATAGGTGTGGGTGAGTAACAGATCAATATTTAAGTCCTTTTTTACAATAAATCTACACTTTCACTTTCACATACGACTCCAGTGGTTTAATCCATGTCTTCAGAAGTGATATGTTAGGTGTGGGTGAGTAACAGATCAATATTTAAGTCCTTTTTTACTATAAATCTCCACTTTCACTTTCACATACGACTCCAGTGGTTTAATCCATGTCTTCAGAAGTGATATGATAGGTGTGGGTGAGTAACAGATCAATATTTAAGTCCTTTTTTACTATAAATCTACACTTTCACTTTCACATACGACTCCAGAGGTTTAATCCATGTCTTCAGAAGTGATATGATAGGTGTGGGTGAGAAACAGATCAATATTTAAGTCCTTTTTTACTATAAATCTACACTTTCACTTTCAGATGTAAAAGTGAAATACTTTTTCACACCGGCCCAGTTGGTGTTAGATAACTTTTTTGCTTCAATAAATAACATGTAAAAACTGTATGTTGAGTTTACTTTTTGTTTTAAGTTACATTTTGTTTGAATTATTGAAACACTTTAAACAGTATGAGATAAACACAATGCATGTTGTGAACCGTTCATCAGTGCACATTATTGTAAAGATATTTAAAACATATTATCTTGCTCACAGTAACAACACACATGCGGTCCCTTTCACAGAATCACAGGTTTGCAGAGCGCTCAGAAGTGGAGGACGTGGACTTCGCTGGATGGTTGTGTAAAGCTCTGGGACTCAGTCAACCCAGCACACCCACACGAACAGCTGAAGGAAACCTGACATGTTCCCCAGTACATAATATAAACATTTGCAACCATATGTGATCAAATGGTCTTATGAAGGCATACGCACCGTCTAATGTGAACACGAGCGTGCAGCATTACAGAATGTGCTCATGAACACATGCACCGCTGATTGAGAAATGTCCTGGTCCTATTTTACTACTATATCAAAAGAAACAATAAAATGTTTTTTTTTTTTTAAATTAAGGCACATGTTGGCATTTTTTTCATGACAGTTCACACCCCAGTTTTCATTACTGCAATGCACAAAATACAGTCGTGTGAAAAAGAAAGTGCCCCCTTCTTTGAATTCTATGGTGTTACGGATCAGGACATAATGACAATCATCTGGTCCTTAGCAGGTCTTAAAATGAGGTACAACCTCAGATGAACAACAACACCGTTTAACAAAAATAAAGCCAACATGGAGAAGCCATGTGTGAAAAAGTAAGTACACCTTATGATTCAATAGCTTGCAGTCGTTTAGTCAAGTAAACGTTTTCTGTATGACTTTATCAGTCTCTCACGTTGTTGTGGAGGAATTTTGGCACGCTCTTCTTCACAACGTCGCTTCAGGTCATTGAGGTTTGCGGGTATTTGTTTTTGCACGGCTCTCAATCACCCTAGCAACCACATAAAAACACCCTAGCAACCAACAATAACACCATAACAACCAACTAAACACCATGACAACCACATAGAAATGCCCTACCAACCACACAGAACACCCTAGCAATCAACTAGAAACACCCCAGCAACCACATAGAAACAACCCAGAACACCCAAATAAACACCTTGGTGACCACATAAAGCACCCTAGCAACCAACCATAACAACCAACTAAACACCATGACAACCACATAGAAATGCCCTACCAACCACATAGAACACCCTAGCCACCACATAGAAATGCCCTACCAACCACACAGAACACCCTAGCAACCACTCAGAACACCCTAGCCACCACATAGAAATGCCCTAACAACCACACAGAACACCCTACCAACCACACAAAACACCCTAGCAATCAACTACAAACACCCCAGCAACCACATAGAAACAACTCAGAACACCCAAATAAACACCTTGGTGACCACATAAAGCACCCTAGCAACCAACCATAACAACCAACTAAACACCATGACAACCACATAGAAATGCCCTACCAACCACATAGAACACCCTAGCAACCACTCAGAACACCCTAGCAACCACTCAGAACACCCTAGCCACCACATAGAACACCCTACCAACCAATCAGAACACCCTAGCAACCACTCAGAACACCCTAGTCACCACATAGAAATGCCCTACCAACCACACAGAACACCCTAGCAACCACTCAGAACACCCTAGTCACCACATAGAAATGCCCTACCAACCACTCAGAACACCCTAGCAACCACTCAGAACACCCTAGTCACCACATAGAAATGCCCTACCAACCACACAGAACACCCTACCAACCACACAGAACACCCTAGCAACTACTCAGAATACCCTAGTCACCACACAGAAATGCCCTACCAACCACACAGAACACCCTAGCAACCACTCAGAACACACTAGCCACCACAGAGAACACCCTACCAACCACTCAGAACACCCTAGTCACCACATAGAAATGCCCTACCAACCACACAGAATACCCTAGCAACCACTCAGAACACCCTAGTCACCACATAGAAATGCCCTACCAACCACACAGAACACCCTACCAACCACTCAGAACACCCTAGCAACCACTCAGAATACCCTAGTCACCACATAGAAATGCCCTACCAACCACACAGAACACCCTAGCAACCACTCAGAACACCCTAGTCACCACATAGAAATGCCCTACCAACCACTCAGAACACCCTAGTCACCACATAGAAATGCCCTACCAACCACACAGAACACCCTACCAACCACTCAGAACACCCTAGCAACCACTCAGAATACCCTAGTCACCACATAGAAATGCCCTACCAACCACACAGAACACCCTAGCAACCACTCAGAACACCCTAGTCACCACATAGAAATGCCCTACCAACCACTCAGAACACCCTAGCAACCACTCAGAACACCCTAGTCACCACATAGAAATGCCCTACCAACCACACAGAACACCCTACCAACCACTCAGAACACCCTAGTCACCACATAGAAATGCCCTACCAACCACACAGAACACCCTACCAACCACTCAGAACACCCTAGCAACCACTCAGAACACCCTAGTCACCACATAGAAATGCCCTACCAACCACACAGAACACCCTAGCAATCAACTACAAACACCCCAGCAACCACATAGAAACAACCCAGAACACCCAAATAAACACCATGACAACCACATATAAACACCCTACCAACCACACAGAACACCTTAGCAATCAAAAAGAAACACCCTAACAACCTGAACTGAACACCCTGGCAACCACATAGACACGGCCTTACAACCACTGAAAATAACCCATCAACTACAGACAGTTCTTGCTTTAAGACTCTATTCCTCTCAATAGAGTTTATTTGTCAGAGGAAGCTTAAAACAGACTTGAACTACAAAATCACAATGAAATCAATGCTGCTTTTCTGTTGTTTGCTCATCTATAATGTTCCTATAGAGTAATGCGAGGTATTGAATTATACTGAATTATACCTGCACTCTGTATCTTGTGCACAGTATCAACAGTGTCAACAGTAGATATAGAGAACACAATAACAACATTAGATCAACTCATCACAACATCAAGTGGTACCAGATACCTCCAATTAATAACATGTTTATATGCTCATGTAGGTCTTATTTTAACATTTTATTTTCACTTGAAAGTAATATTCTGTGGTATAAGTGGGATATTTCCAGTAATTACCCACAGTTCCCACCATATGATAAAAACAGCCTGAATGTGTGTTAAGCGTCAACACGATGTTTTTTAGGCGTTCTGAATTGTTTGTGCATTTTTATTTATATATATATTTTAAAGATGATTTTCACTCTTTCTAGAGTATTTTATTTTACTGTAAGCTGGGACAGAAAATTTTCACGATGCGTTCGCCCGTATAGGCACTTGATTTTATGCACACTAGTTAAGGAGAACACCTGATCCAACACGCTCTCCTAAACCAGTCACTCGTATGAATCCCTATGAACGTCTGATTGATTATAATGAATCAGTTCGTTTGGAGTCATTTGAACGAAGCTCTTCTTAACCATCCTCATCCTCTCTCATATGAAGCATTTGGAAGTCTGATTCATTTTAGTGAATCATTTTGTTTGGATGATTCATGTGGATGAGTCATATTAAGGATGATTCATTTAAATCATCTCTGGATAAGTTCAGCTTAATGCAAATGAGCAGCGCGCTCTTTTAAAACCGTTCACTCAATTGAATCACTAGAAGATCCAATTGATTATAGTGAATCGGTTTGTTCAGATGATTCATGTGGATGAGTCATATTAAAGGATGATTCATTTAAATAGTCTTGGAAAGGTTCAGCTTACCGCAAATGAGCAGCGCGCTCTTCTAAACCGTTCACTCAAATGAATCGCTAGAAGATCCAATTGATTATAGTGAATCGGTTTGTTCAGATGATTCATGTGGATGAGTCATTTTAAAGGATGATTCATTTAAATCGTCTCTAGATAAGTTCAGCTTAATGCAAATGAGCAGCACGCTCTTTTAAAACCGTTCACTCAAATGAATCGCTTGAAGGTCTGATTGATTATAGTGAATCGATTTGTTCGGATGAGTCATGTTGATGAGTCATATTAAGGATGATTCATTTAAATCGTCTCGGAAAGTTCAGCTTTATGTAAATGAGCAGCGCGCTCTTTTAAAACCGTTCACTCAAATGAATCACTAGAAGATCCAATTGATTATAGTGAATCGGTTTGTTCAGATGATTCATGTGGATGAGTCATATTAGAGGATGATTCATTTAAATAGTCTTGGAAAGGTTCAGCTTACCGCAAATGAGCAGCGCGCTCTTCTAAACCATTCACTCAAATGAATCGCTAGAAGATCCAATTGATTATAGTGAATCGGTTTGTTCAGATGATTCATGTGGATGAGTCATTTTAAAGGATGATTCATTTAAATCGTCTCTAGATAAGTTCAGCTTAATGCAAATGAGCAGCACGCTCTTTTAAAACCGTTCACTCAAATGAATCGCTTGAAGGTCTGATTGATTATAGTGAATCGGTTTGTTTGGATGATTCATGTGGATGAGTCATATTAAGGATGATTCATTTAAATCGTCTCTGGATAAGTTCAGCTTAATGCAAATGAGCAGCGCGCTCTTTTAAACCATTCACTCAAATGAATCGCTAGAAGATCCGATTGATTTTAGTAAATCGGTTCGTTCAGATGATTCATGTGGATGAGTCATATTAAGGATGATTCGTTTAAATCGTCTCTGGAAAAGTTCAGCTTAATGCAAATGAGCAGCGCACTCTTTTAAACCATTCACTCAAATGAATCGATATGAACGTCTGATTGCATATAATGAATCAGTTCATTCTGACAAGTCATGTATACGAAGCTCTTCTAAACCGTCCTCATCCTCTTTCATATGAAGCATTTGGAAGTCTGATTCATTTTAGTGAATCGGTTTGTTTGGAGTCATTTGTACCAAGCTCTTCTAAACCATTCACTCAAATGAATCGCTAGAAGGTCTGATTCATTTTAGTGAATCGGTTTGTTCAGATGATTCATGTGGACTTCGTTCTGTGGAACACAAAAGGAGATGTTTGGCAGAATGTTAGGGACTGACAGCTTCAGTCACCATTCACTTTCTTTACATATTTTTTCCATATAATAATTTGAAGAAAGAAAGTCATACAGGTAGATCCTGACAGATCTATAGTTGTATTTTTGGGTGAACTATCCCTTTGGGTGTTTGGTGTGGTATGGGACACACTAATGACAGTAGTGACTCCTCAAATGTCGCTGGTTCAGGTTGATGCATGTAGTCGTAACGTGGTGTCGCTGGGTACGTGTCCTGCAGTTGTTATGCGAGAATAAAAGGACGTGATGACTTTAAATCCACGCTCACTGCTGCAGTCAGACGGCAAACTCTGCAGTCATTAATATGCAAAAAATGCAAATGAGAGGGTAATTAAGAGCAGGAGTTCCACAGAGGCTCTTTGATTGCTAATGAATTGTAATCTGCAAGAAAGGGGGGATGGGTTGATGAAAACAGAGAGAGAGACACATGAACCCGTCTCACTCTACACATTGATATACGACCACATGAACACTAATGCGTGTGTTGAAATGAAAATGCATTCGTTTGGACGGAGGAATATCACTGAAGTGCCGGCGTGCGTGTTCAGTCATTCTGGCGCACACTGATGCACACATAAGGTGCAGAATTAAGGAAACACATTGGGGTAAACACAGGGTGGGTGTGGTTTAGATAAGTTGCTTAATAAATAATGTTCCCATGAGGCCTGATTTGTGTTTGTTGTGTCAGGGGCTGCAGTCATGTGACCTCACTGACGAGCGAGCGAGGCGGTTCAGGTGTCTGCAGCATATGTGTTCCAAACCCAAACGATGTCATATTACCATTTTGGCAAGCTGTGACTTCACGTGTGCACAAAGACAGAGATGTTGTTGTTTAGATCTCCCCTGAGCTCACTCTCTCTCTCTCTCTCTCTCTCTCTCTCTCTCTCTCTCTCTCTCTCTCTCTCTCTCTCTGGTCGTTCATTTGGTGGACGTATATGGATATATTTGAGAGCAAGTAAATATTTCATATTCCATTCCATTTTATATAGATCAGTGCTATATTGTGTACAAGATTTGTTAATTTTCGGAAGAAAGATGTAGCTGAAGTTGCTTTGTGTGGTTGTAATGGCTTTTCTATGTGGTTGCCAGGATGTTCAGTTGGTTGTTAGGGCGTTTCTATTTGATTGCTAAGGTGTTCTGTGTGGTTGGTAGGTCATTTCTATGTGGTGGCTAGGGTGTTTAGTTGGTTGTTAGGGTGTTCTGAGTGGTTGCTAGGGTGTTTCTATTTCATTGTTAGGGTGTTCTCTGTGGTTGGTAGGGGGTTACTATGTGGTTGCTAGGGTGTTTAGTTGGTTGTTACGGTGTACTGGTCAGTTGTTAGGGTGTTTTGAAGTGGTTGCTTGGGAGTTTCTAGTTGATTGCTATGGTGTTTTGTTGGTTGTTAGGGTATTCTGGTTTATATCTAGGTGGTTGCTATGGTGTTGAATTGGTTGTTAGGGTGTTCTGAGTGGTGGCTAGGGTGTTTCTATTTCATTGCTTGGGTGTTCTGTGTGGTTGGTAGGGTGTTTTGTTGGTTGTTACGGTGTTCTGGTTGGTTGCTAGGGTGTTTCAAAGTGGTTGCTTGGGAGTTTCTGGTTGATTGCTATGGTGTTTTGATGGTTTTTAAGGTGTTCTGGGTTGTTTCTTGCTGGGGTGTTTCTAGTTGACTGCTAGGGTGTTATGTGTGGTTGCTAGGGCGTTTTATTTGGTTGCTAGGGTGTTTAGTTGGTTGTTATGGTGTTCTGGTCAGTTGCTAGAGTGTTTCTATGTGGTTGCTAGGGCGTTTCTAGGTGGTTGCTAGGGTGTTCTGTTAGGCTGCTAGGGTGTTGCCAGGTTGTTGCTAGTGTTCAGGGTGGTTGCGAGCAGGACTCGATTTGAAGGGGGATGTGAGGGCCATCCGCCATGTTGAAAGAAATGGCTAAAAACAGCACCCTTGTAAAACTTACCATCCCCATTAGACCAACTGTGTCATGTATTACTTAAAAGTATTCATGCAAATAAAATATTTTAATTCTCTATGTATGCTAGATAACAGACTTTAAATAACGCTGATCAGAATTGAATATTCCCAAGAGCCACATAGATATAGACATGTTTTGGGTTGCCAGTTATGAAGAGATGCAATCCCCAATCAGAGCTTTACATTTACATAGAGAATGTAAGGTAGGACGTTGCTATGACTAGTGTTTTAGGACATATCCAGTGACTTTATAACACTCTGTACAGATCTACTTTCTTACACCACTGTTTAAGCATTCTGCATAGAAACATCCTCCATTAGTTCAGTTTCATAGTAGAACAGATGCTTTTGTGACTGTGTGCGAGAGATTGGAATGGACTCCATTCATAGAATGAGGCAGAAAGTAGAAGCATGGAGCAAATGACAGCTCCGTCTTGTCCATGATGCATTTCGATACTAAATATATACAAATACAAGACTGCTTTGACAGTGTAGACAAACAGTAATCTTCCGTGATCATTTATTTGTTTATTTACTGCATGTTCCATCTGTAATGCTTGAGCAATGAGGCAGACGAGGAGATGCGGATCCAAATGCAGTTTTGACTTTATTAAATAAACAAACAGGTAAACACAAAAGGAACAACCCTCAATGGGGAAATAAAACATAAAACTGAAAACTAGACACGATGAAAACAAACAGAGAACTCGGGCAGGGAACACATACCAGGCTAACTACAAAAAACGATAGACAAAGACTGAACCAAAAACCAGGGTATAAATACATGAACATAGGAAAAAAGGGGCCAATGAACAAACAGAACTCAAACAAGATAGCAAGGTGATAAACAGAAGCAAAATGGCAAATTAATGAGGGCAGGTGCAAACAATGAACGTGAACACGAAAGCTAACAGAGAGACTATGGAGTTACAAAAGGGCCAAAAGTGAAAACTAAGGAGTACAAAAGTGACAAAAATGGTAAACAAAAGGGCAACGGTGGAACAAGACAGGGTATTCATAACAGAGCCCCCCCTCAAAGGATCGGCTTCCAGACGATCCTAAAAAACAAAGACAAAAGACAAAAAACCCACAGAGAACAAAATGATGGCACCGGGGGCAGACAGGCAGACCAGGGGGGCACAAGAGCAAGGAGGCAGTCCAAGGGGCACAGAGGGCAGGCAGGAAGTCCAAGGGGGCACAAAGGGCAGGCAGGAAGTCCAAGGGGGGCCACGAGGGGAAATGAGACAGTCCACGGGGGCACAAAGGGAGATGAGACAGTCCATGGGGGCACAAAGGGCAATTAGGCAGTCCACAGGGGCACAAAGGAACAGGTTTAGGAGGCCGGGGTGGTATCGACCGGGCAGGGACAGGTTTAGATGGCCCGGTGGCTGGCCATAAGGCAAGGGCCAGTTCAGGGGGCCTGGGAGGAGGCCGTGGGCCAAGGGCCGGTTTGGCGAACCTGGGAGGTGGCCACAGGACAGAGGCCAGTCTTGGTGGCCTAGGGGATGGCCGTGGGGAAAGGACCGGTTCAGGGGGCCTGGGAGGAGGAGTGGCCACTGGGGAGGCCGGCGGAGCCGCGTGGGGCGGAGCCAAAGGAGTCTCGAGAGGCGAAGCCGAGGGGGGTGATGGCTTGGAAGGCTCAGAAGGTGGAGCTGAAGGAGGCTCAGGAGGCGAAGCCGAGGTAGGCGGCGCCTTGGGAGGCTTTAGGAGCGGGGACCTGGAAGGCTCTGGAGTCTCTGTGGGCAGAGCCATAGGGGGGTCTGGAGGCGGAGCCGTAGGAGGCTCGGGAGGCAGAGCCATAGAAGGCTCGGGAGGCAGAGCCGTGGGAGGTTCTGGAGGCGGAGCCGTAGGAGGCTTAAGAGGCTCTGGAGGTGGAGCCGTAGGAGGCTCTGGAGTCAGAGCCGAGGGAGGCTCGAGGAGAAGAGCCGCAGGAGGCTGAGCTGAAGGAGGCTTGGGAGGCGGAGCCGTGGAAGGCTTGGGAGATTCTGGAGGCGGAGCCCTGGAAGATCTAGGTGACGGGCTGAGGAAGACGGAGCCGAGGATGGCTCAGGAGGCCCAGGAGGCGGAGCCGTGGCAGGCTCTGGAGGCGGGGCAGAGGAAGGTGGCGCCATAAGAGGCTGAAAAGTGGAGACCTGGAAGGCTCTGGAGGCGGGACCGAAGGGGGTGGCGCCGTAGGAGGTTTCAGAGGCGGAGCCCTAGAAGGCTCTGGGGTCTCTGGGAACAGAGCCGTAGGAGGCTCAGGAGGCGGAGCCGTAGGAGGCTCGGGAGGCAGAGCCGCAGGAGGTGGAGCCGTAGGAGGCTTGGGAGGCGGAGCCGTAGGAGGCTGAGCCACAGGAGGCGGAGCCCTGGAAGGCTCGAGATGCTTGAGGGGCAGAGCCCTAGAAGACTCGAGAGACTTGGGAGGCGGAGCCCTGGAAGGCTCGAGAGGCTCTAGAGACTTGAGAGGCGGAGCACTGGAAGGCTCGAGGGGCTTGAGAGGCGGAGCCCCAGGAGGCTCGGGAGGAGGAGCTCTGGAAAGCTCGGGAGACTTGAGAGACGGAGCCCTGGAGGACTCCAGAGACTTGAGAGGCGGAACCCTAGGAGGCTCGGGAGGAGGAGCCCTGGAAGACTCGAGAGACTTGAGAGACAGAGCCCTGGGAGGCTCGGAGGAGGAGCCCTGGAAGACTCGAGAGACTTGAGAGGTGGAGCCCTAGGAGGCTCGGGAGGCAGAGCTCTGAAAAACTCGGGAAGCTCGGAGGACAGAGCTCTAGGAAGCTCGGGAGGCGGAGCTCTGGAAAGCTCGGAAGGCTCGGAAGGCAGAGTACTAGGAAGCTCAGAAGGCGGAGCTCTGGAAAGCTCGGGAGGCTCGGAAGGCAGAGTACTAGGAAGCTCGGAAGGCAGAGCTCTGGAAAGCTCGGAAGGCTCGGAAGGCAGAGTACTAGGAAGCTCGGAAGGTGGGGCACTGGGAAGCTCGGAAGGCGGAGCTCTGGAAAGCTCGGAAGGCGGAGCACTGGGAAGCTCGAGAGGAGCTGACTCTTGGATGGGCGCGACCACTGGCGCTGGCCTTTGGACGGTCATGGCTACTGGCGCTAGCTCTTGGACGGTCGTGGCTACTGGCGCTGGCTCTTAGACGGTCGAGGCTACAGGCGCTGGCTCAGGGA
Organism: Xyrauchen texanus; assembly: GCF_025860055.1. Classification (NCBI taxonomy): domain Eukaryota; kingdom Metazoa; phylum Chordata; class Actinopteri; order Cypriniformes; family Catostomidae; genus Xyrauchen; species Xyrauchen texanus. Next base: position 1,902,757 of record NC_068281.1, read on the forward strand.
CGGTCGAGGCTACAGGCGCTGGCTCAGGGACGGTCGAGGCTACAGGCGCTGGCTCAGGGACGGTCGAGGCTACAGGCGCTGGCTCAGGGACGGTCGAGGCTACAGGCGCTGGCTCAGGGACGGTCGAGGCTACAGGCACTGGCTGAGGGACGGTCGAGGCTACAGGCGCTGGCTCAGGGACGGTCGAGGCTACAGGCGCTGGCTCAGGGACGGTCGAGGCTACAGGCGCTGGCTCACTGACCTCTGAGGCGACAGGCACTGGCTCACTGACCTCTGAGGTGACAGGCACTGGCTCACTGACCTCTGAGGCGACAGGCACTGGCTCACTGGCCTCTGAGGCGACAGGCACTGGCTCACTGACTTCTGAGGTGACAGGCTCTGGCTGGGTTACCGTGGTATGCGCCGGCTTGGGTTCGCTGGGCGCTGAGGGCAGAGCCAAGAGGGGTTTAGGGCACGGGGCTGCGGCAGGCGGAGGCTGGAGAGCAGAGACCTTTCCCCTTCTCCTCTTCCTCCAGGCTGATGCGACTGGCGAAGCTGGGACGCTGTTCCTGGTCAGCGTGGCTTCAGGTTCGCTGGCCGTGGCTGGCAAGGGCTCCAGTTCGCTGACGGTGACATGGGTGGGCTCTGGCTCGCAGACCGGGGCAGGCGTGGGCGCAGGCTCGCTCACCGTGACATGCGTAGGCTCTGGCTCGCTCACCGTGACATGCGTAGGCTCTGGCTCGCAGACCGGGGCAGGCGTGGGCTCTGGCTCGCAGACCGGGGCAGGCGTAACAGGGAGAGCCTGGGACGGCTGAAGAGTCTCCACCTCCCCAGTAGGTGGGGAGGTAGGGTCCTTCCCAGCATGGCCCACAGTGAACGGGGAGCCGCACAACAATAAAGTCAACTCCAGGAAGTCGCGGAGAGTCCAGCCGCGTGATGCCGGCGGCAGCCGCTCCTTCAGCCAGCCACTCAGGTTTTCGCTGAAGAAGACCACAAGGGAGGTGTCCGGGAAGTCCGCGACAGCCGCAAGACCAAGGAAGTCGCGGATGTGGGCCTCAATCGGACGGTCCTCTTGCCTCAGGCAGAGCAGGTGGTATCTGGCACGTAAAACCGCTGGATCCATGGTGGTTCTATCGTTCTGTAATGCTTGAGCAATGAGGCAGACGAGGAGATGCGGATCCAAATGCAGTTTTGACTTTATTAAATAAACAAACAGGTAAACACAAAGGAACAACCCTCAATGGGGAAATAAAACATAAAACTGAAAAATAGACACGATGAAAACAAACAGAGAACTCGGGCAGGGAACACATACCAGGCTAACTACAAACAACGATAGACAAGGACTGAACCAAAAACCAGGGTATAAATACATGAACATAGGAAAAAAGGGGCCAATGAACAAACAGAACTCAAACAAGATAGCAAGGTGATAAACAGAAGCCAAATGGCAAATTAACGAGGGCAGGTGCAAACAATGAACGTGAACACGAAAGCTAACAGAGAGACTATGGAGTTACAAAAGGGCCAAAAGTGAAAACTAAGGAGTACAAAAGTGACAAAAATGGTAAACAAAAGGGCAACGGTGGAACAAGACAGGGTATTCATAACACCATCAGTCAAAACGTCATTTTTTTTCATGTGCCTGTCCCTCGCTGAAGTCAAAAGAGCCGCTCACAAATCATGTTTTCATTAACGATTTCAGCCACAGTTTTGGGGTAGATGCCAGTAACAGTGACAACACTCACCCTTGACTTAAAGAGAGTGTTATGATAGATATGAGTCACGTTTATGACCATCAATGATGACACACAATATGGGAGGGTTGGTGATAAATTCACTGCACATGCGAGCGGGCACATAGACAGCTTTTGCTTTAGTTTATCTTGTTGTGCACATTCTTCTTGGCTTCAGTCAATGTTGAAACCTGCCTTCATTTTTAAGTTTCTAGTTTTTAATTGTGCTTATAAACGTCTCTGCTTTGATACACATTATCTCTCTTCATCAGCGCCACTGTGACCGCATTGTTGCACAGTAGCAGCGTGTTAAACTCCATGAGTGTGTACTCAGGAAGTGTGTGTGCGCGCGTGCATGTTTGTGTGTGTGTGTGTGTGTGCGCGCGCTGTGTGTACTACTGTAACCTTAGCGTGGGTGTTCAGATAGATAGGGTCTCCCCAAAATCTCACATCAAGGGAACTCCGGCTTATAGGAGAGATAACAAAGGCTGCAACTTGATACCCCGAGAGACATAAATCTTTCCCTTTCCTTTATGTGTATAATCCTGATAAATAAAGAGTGTTTCAGACTGTGAGACATGAACATATTTTGTGCATTTCTGAGCAGCGTTTGTGCCCCAGACATGAGTGATCCCTCAAATCATGTGTCTTGATGAGGAGAGGTGTGCTGTTACTTGACTAAGTGATCATATTTAATATTTCCACCTGAAAACCCCCTAGACTTGCATTGAAGGTAGGACTCCAGTCATATTTAGAGAGCAGAATATCACACATGATGGTGGACTGATTTGAGCAACCGGCACTTGGCAACCACCCACAACACCTTAGCAACTGCATAACAATACCTTGGCAACCACTCACAACACCTTAGAAACTGCATAACAATACCTTGGCAACCACTCACAACACCTTAGCAACTGCATAACGATACCTGGGCAACCACTCACAACCCCTTAGCAACTGCATAACAATAACTTGGCAACCACTCACAACACCTTAGCAACTGCATAACAATACCTTGGCAACCACTCACAACACCTTAGCAACTGCATAACAATACCTTGGCAACCACTCACAACCCCTTAGCAACTGCATAACAATACCTTGGCAACCACTCACAACACCTTGGCAACTGCATAACAATACCTTGGCAACCACTCACAACACCTTAGCAACTGCATAACAATACCTTGGCAACCACTCAAAACACTTTAGCAACTGCATAACAATACCTTGGCAACCACTCAGAACACCTTAGCAACTGCATAGCAATACCTTGGCAACCACTCACAACACCTTAGCAACTGCATAGCAATACCTTGGCAACCACTCACAACACCTTAGCAACTGCATAACGATACCTGGGCAACCACTCACAACCCCTTAGCAACTGCATAACAATAACTTGGCAACCACTCACAACACCTTAGCAACTGCATAACAATACCTTGGCAACCACTCACAACACCTTAGCAACTGCATAACAATACCTTGGCAACCACTCACAACCCCTTAGCAACTGCATAACAATACCTTGGCAACCACTCACAACACCTTGGCAACTGCATAACAATACCTTGGCAACCACTCACAACACTTTAGCAACTGCATAACAATACCTTGGCAACCACTCACAACACCTTAGCAACTGCATAACAATACCTTGGCAACAACCCACAACACCTTAGCAACTGCATTACAATACCTTGGCAACCACTCACAACACCTTAGCAACTGCATAACAATACCTTGGCAACCACCCACAACACCTTAGCAACTGCAAAACAATACCTTGGCAACCACCCTCAACACCTTAGCAACTGCATAACAATACCTTGGCAACCACTCACAACACCTTAGCAACTGCATAACAATACCTTGGCAACCACTCACAACACCCTAGCAACTGCATAACAATACCTTGGCAACCACTCAGAACACCTTAGCAACTGCATAGCAATACCTTGGCAACCACTCACAACACCTTAGCAACTGCATAACAATACCTTGGCAACCACTCACAACAACATACATGCAGCATTCAAATGTTCTTAGTTGAGGTAAAATGTGTCAGCGAAATTGCTAAAATAATCACAGTTTTCAAACAGATTTCAGAAAACTCCCTTTGGCTACCATTAGTTGGACAAACAGATAGCCCCGCCCCAAACTCACTCTATTGGTTGAGCCAGTGGTTTGGATGCTTAAATAAACAGAGCAAAGATTAAAATGTTTACACGGTTCTTAAACGGCTCACTAATAGTTGCATCAGTACTTTAACACAGAGAATAGGTGCAACTATTTTACCTTTACCTTTAAAGTCTAGCTGTGTATTTTGGCCCAAAAAATCCCTCAAGGCTCGCAGGATGAAGATGCATGTCATGAGAACGATCCGCATGTGTCAAAGGAAGTAGTTTGTGTTTTTGCATGAGAAAGAAAAAACCCCTTTGAAGTTGTTTGTGTGGTGGTCTCGATGCAAACATGCATGTATATGTGTGTTATATGTGTGAGTGTGCTGCTGTCCCCCTTGATGCTGGTTGGTTTTTCTTGAGAAACGTTAACCACGAGCCCTGCGTCGCGACTGCCAGTGTCATCAAAAATGAGATTAGTGAGAAACAGGTGCAGAATCATCCCACAACATTAACACTGTCGGTTCTGATAACAAACACAGAGAATACCTTACCATACCTTAAGATTTCTATATCATATGAAAGCACACTAGAATGCTAAATAAAGACAGCACTGCTCAAAAGCATGTTATATTGGTTACCGGTCAGATTACTAGTAATGTCTCCTAGATTACATGAGGAATATATTGATGATTTAGCTGAAGTCCCCTGCTTCAGATGTACTAGAGTCTCAAACTGTGCTCGGAGGTACCAAACTCTGCCTTTAAATATCAGAGATCTCAAACATTTCTCCATCATTTGGGTTCTTCGAAGACCAAATGATCCAAAGCTATATGCCATCCACATTCATTATAACATTTATATTAATCATATAATATAAAATCATTAAAAATATGAATATTAAATACATCAATATTTTATATGACCATTTTATGTATACTAGTATATTATTTTATTTTAGTATATTTTGTATGTAATAAAAACATTTATTTTTTATTATATATATTTTTTTGACATTTTAATAAAAAATATAAATAGCTTAATTTAATATAAATATAATTATAATTTGTTTTATATTTAAATTATTATTTCAAATTGTATTATTAATTTAATTTAATTTAATTTAATTACAATAATTTTTATTAATTTGAACCAATATACATATTATTTTACATTTATTAAAATGGTATTTTATATTTATTTTATTTTATTTAATTAAAATTATTTTTGTAATTAATTTGAACCAATATACATATTTTATACCTCATTATTTTTATATTTATTAAAATGGTATTTTATATTATTTCTATTTTATTTAATTACAATTATTTTTTATTAATTTTAACCAATATACATATTTTATACCACATTATTTTTATATTTATTAAAATTGTATTTTATATATATTTTATTTAATTAAAAAAAATAATTTAATTAATTTTAACAAATATACATATTTTATACCACATTATTTTTATATTTATTACATTTTATTTTATTTTTATTTAATTACAATTCTTTTTTATTAATTTTAACCAATATACATATTTTATACCACATTATTTTAACATTTATTAAAATGGTATTTTATATTTATTTTATTTTATTTAATTACAATTATTTTATTATTAATTTGAACAAATATACATATTTTATACCACATTATTTTTATATTTATTGAAATAGTATTTTATAACTCAACAATATGTCAAGAATTTACTGTTTGTATAACACATTTTTGGAAAAACATTTGAGGCAAAGTTGACACTTCAACGAAACATGAAAGTGCAACATATGGGCAATTATATTTTTTTCTGGGTATGTAAGTAATATTCTGCTCTTCCAAACGTTTATCTCACGTTCAGACTCACCTGTTTTAGGGGTTGATATCAAGCATGCACTGCAGTCGTAAGTTTGATGTGGGTCAGGTGAGCGTTGTTTTCCTGTTCTGGTTGTGGGTTTCAGGGTGGAAAGCCCATTGCACTACTGGGTTATGACTTTGCACACTCTGACATACCTGACAGTCAACCTGCCTTTTAGCAATCTGACATTTATGAATTTCCACGGTCATGAAAAACATTTGAAATATGTCATTTCCATGCACGGAAAAGTCACGGAAATTAATTCTACAGTGAATATTAAAAAAAATGTCGGCTTGTGTTCGTGTAACCATTCCTGCTTGACCTGAGCGAGATTCGAACCGGGGCCTCCGGCATTGGACGAGCACGCTAACGAGGAACCTAAAGGCTACGGCCCCTAGCGTCAGTCGCTAGTGCGCCTCTTGAAGCCAAGGGAGTGAGGTTTACACATACCGCACAGCTGTTATCATAGCAAAGAGAACTAAGGCACTTTTTTTTATCTCGGGGCAAATCTTTGTCCTGATATTCTCTCAAGGTCATTTGAACCCTGTTTTGATTGTCTACATTTCTGCCTGTTCACGTCCTGCACAGCTGTTCTGGTCCATCACTCATGTGCGTCTTGTGCGTTTTCACCCTTATCTATCCTAACGTCGAGCGTATCTCATCTTCTGCGTGTGTCGGAGATTGCAGGTTGCCATGGTTTTGTTGGTATTGGCGGATGCTTTCAGTTAGCTAATCCTGCCAGTCGCTCTCCAAACCCCGAGATGAATGCACTTCATGCCAGACGCAGCTGCCCTGCATTCACTTTTGACTCAATAGAGCAGCGAGTCAGCCGAGGGTCTGGTGTCCTGGCAGCATTGCCCGCTGATCTGAGGTGAGCAACTTGAAGCATAAGCACTCAACAGAGACCTGGAGATGAAGCTGCATGAACAGTCCTTGTGATAACAGATGCTTCGGGTCAGCGCATAAACTAGCTTGTTTTACCCATCAATGTGCATAGCATGACAGAGCTACATATTTAACATTTTCTGAAGAAAACGTGAGTGATGCTTGCCTATGCCACAATGGCAGAGTGTTGTGGGAGGTTGCCAAGGCGTTGCTATGAAGTTGCTAAGGTGTTCTGGGTGGTTGCTAAGTTGTTTCTTACTGGCCCAATTCCCAATGCGCTCTAAGTCCTCGTGGTGGCATAGTGACTCGAATGTGCCTCCGCGTCTGAGACCGTCAATCCGCGCATCTTATCACGTGGCTTGTTGAGCGTGTTACCATGGAGACGTAGCGCGTGTGGAGGCTTCACGCTATTCTCCGCGTCATCCGCGCACAACTCACCACACGCCCCACCGAGAGCGAGAACCACATTATAGCGACCATGAGGAGGTTACCCCATGTGACTCTATCCTCCCTAGCAACCGGGCCAATTTGGTTGCTAAGGAGACCTGGCTGGAGTCACTCAGCACGCCCTGGATTCGAACTCGCGACTATAACTATAATAAATGATATGCTTAAAGGGATAGTTTATCCTCTCATCATTTACTCACCCTCGTATAATAGGTGTGTGTGAGAAACACCTTTTTATTACTCTAAATCTCCATTTTCACTTTTACATATGAAAGTGAAAGTAGAGATTTAGAGTAAAAAAGCACTTAAATATTGATCTGTTTCTCACCCACACCTATCATATCTGTTATGAAGACTTGGATTAACCCACTTGAGTATTATGGATTACTTTTATGCTGCCTTTATGTGATATTTGGAGCTTCAAATTTCTGGTTCACTTGCATTGTATGGACCTACAGAGCTGAGATATTCTTCTAAAAATAATCATATATAAATTAAATATGTTCAAATATGCTCTGTAACATGTTTTTTATTAATATATGTATTGACATGCGATCACAAAATCAGTAAATTGTGAAGTATTGTGGATTGTCTGGTCAGTGGTGAAGGCAACATCATGAACAAGGTAGTAAACCCCCACACAGGGATTAAATTCTCACACACAGCTCGATTCATTCTGGGTTAAACTTGATTGACATGCACTTTTTTCCCGACTATGCATGTGTGTTACTGATGGATTAGTGTTTTACTGACGGGCTATCCCATAATTCCAACCCTAAACCTCTCTGTCTGTGAGCCATAGTCAAACCACACGATGAATTCACTGTATATCAAACGTGTTTGCTTCATGCTGACTTTAATGAGAATGTTTACTCAAACTCTTTTTCACTAGAAGATGCCAGTTTTAATGTCAACACATGGTATATTACACGAATGACTCATCCAAATGCTGATCAATTCTCCCCATGTTTGGTTCCTGTACCTTTAAAAAACCACAGTGACCTCAAGAGCACCAGAGAAAGGGGCTGAGACGCTCACAGGGGCCCACAGCTACTGTTTTCCCACCGAAACACCAAATGTTGGCGCTTCCTCTTTTTTAGTGCCTCTGAAAGTCCTTTTCACACCTCGGCTGAAAACCATTTGCTTCGCTCTGATTATATCTCACTCAGTCTCAGATTATCCGAGGTGTTGTCTCTCCAAATCTAAGATCAGTTTAGGAAGTGTCAACAGTGGCTTGACGCCAACTTGCTGTTTTAAGAAATTCAGGAAATGTTTATCGCTTTGTTATAAACTTCTTAAGCCAAAAATTAAAAATAGGTCATCATTTACTCACTCTCATGTCGTTTCAAAACCTCTAAGGCTTTTTTCTTGGACACAAAAGGCAGGATTTAGGGACTGACAGTCTCAGACACCATTCACATTCATTGCAACTTTACTTTTCTATACAGTGAAAGTCAATGGTGACTAAGTCTGTTAGTCAACTAGTGGATGGGGGGGATGTCATACATGTTCAAAATAAATGTCATATTACTATGGTAGCATGTCCAAATAAATATGTTACTTTTATATACCATGGTAATTTGTGTTAGCATAATGACTGTGTAATTAATTATGACCATTAGAGGTAGAACGATATATCGGTTTAATCGATTAATCGTGCTGATAGTTGCTTTTTGGAACTAACAGTTTTTAAATAATTTCATAATTTCAAAATAAGAGTCCCCGGTGTGTTTAGGGCTTGTTTATACTTAAAATCCCAGCGTAATTCTACAAATCTTCATTTTTTTTTCTTTTTCTGATTATTGTTGGGATTTTGGTTGAACAATAAGACGTTTCTGAGATTTTATTTATTTAGGACTCTTTGTCTGTGCCTGTCATAGTAATGAAAGAATACGATTATTATTATTTTTTACGTTCTATAAATGGTTAAAATAAACTATCAGCCAATTAATCGGTTATCAGCCATTCCCACCACCTTGGTTAACGGTATCGGCCGTAAAAAACGACTGTCGACCTCTAACGTTATTTACGTGGTATTTCTAGATACATTGTCCCAAAAAGTGTATTTTATTTTCAATATGCTTGATTAGCTTTGACTCGAATTGATTTTGAAACACTTGTTTTGACTGCTATCAAGATTCGATCACTAAATTCGTTTCATGCGTAATATTTTAACCAAACAAACCAAAAAATACACAGTATTCCATGGCTTCCTGTTGCCATTCTTTAAAACGAGGGTAGTGTGTTTCATGGAAGAGAGGTTTGGCTTTAGCGTTTAAGAGTGATTTCATTGGACGTTGAATGTGTCTATCAAACTCTCCTGGAACCCTATTGGTCAGTTGCACGGCTTTATCATTCCATCTCGCACTGTTTCTCAGTCTATCGCGCTTCTGCTCTGGAGAGCGTCGTATGCTTCCGCACGTTGGTCTAGTACGACACAGTTAACAACTAAATTTTCTTTATATCACGTTAAAGTTAGAGACACGGTTGCCTTTCGCATCTAGTATTTAAATAGTGAGGCGATTTTAGTTGCCACAGCGTAAAGAACGCAGTCCTAGTTTTTGGGCGTTTGAAATCGGACACCGCTGTAACGTCTCCCCTCAGCGCGGAGGGATACACTGTTGGGGCTGAACAATGTGGACGGTGCTAAAATGTCTGCTCGGAAGATGAAATGTTGCATTTGTAGAGCTCAGTAGGATTAGAATAGAACTTTAACTGGAGTAATATTTGAGCAGTTGCATCATAACGACTCTTCGAACACGGACTGTTCGAGTTTCCAGGGATATACGGCGCGTTTTGCACGGCTGTTTTGCGGGACCCGAATCACGGAGGGGGCGGGGGTGGGGGAATTTTGTCCCCCAACTTTTCTGTTTTTCCTCACGGACTGAAGCGCGTATCTCTCCCGCTGGATGTCGTATGTTTGAAGCGAGATACGGTAAATATTAACTTTTTATACACGCAAACGTACACTCTTTTGACGCAAACGTGTCTGCTGTAATTAATGAACTTTTGTTGCATGGAGTGTGTGTGTGCGCGCGCGCTCGAGTGAGTTTGTGAGAGTGTGTGTTTTTGTGTGAGTGTGTTTTTGTTAGTTGGTGTTTTGTGAGTGGGTGTTTGTGTGTTTTATGTGTGAGTCTTGAGTGTTTGTGTCCGAGTGTGTGTGTTCGTGTGTGAGAGCGAGAGAGAGTGAGTGTGTGTGGGGGGTTCGAGTCCAGAGGAAACAGGTTCTTTGTTCAATACTGGCAACGATGTCAAGTTTAAAAACCACTTTGTTGCTCCTCTTAGTAAAGTTGTGATGAGTTTAGCTGATGTTTAATAATTTATATGACATTTAATTGCTCTTTGACGAGTATATTTGCACTAATTCAAGTAAATTGAGCTTTTGGAGTTTATAAGTGTCATAATAAAAACTTATTAAAAATAAAATCATCATATGGTTATAGAAGTGTTGAGGTCTTTATCACAGGGATGTTTTGAGTGTTTTTATTTATTTTATTTATCCCTTATATTACTTGGTATGTCCTCGTGGTGGCGCGGTTACTCAGTAAGTCGCCTCCGCTTCTGAGAGCGTCAATCGGCGCATCTGATCACGTGACTCGTTGTGCATGACACCGCGGAGACTCACAGCATGTGGAGGCTCATGCTACTCTCCACGATCCACACACAACTCACCACACGCCCCATTGAGAGGGAGAACCACTAATCACGACCACAAGGCGGTTACCCCAAGTGTCTCTAGCCTCCCTAGCAACCGATCCAATTTGGTTGCTAAGGAGATCTGGCTAGAGTCACTCAGCACGCCCTGGATTCGAATTTTTGATTCCAGGGGTGATCGTCAGCGTCAATACTCTTTGAGATACCCAGACCCCCATGTTTTGGGTGTTCTACATTTGCAAGCCGGTTTGTTTATTAGAGTTACAACTTTTCCTTATTTTTGGAAACACCATTTCCACCTTTTCCTCTCAGTTTCTCCATATATTCAGTATTTTGCGATGCTTTGTGTAGTTGTTGAACCTTATGTCGAGCCTCGTGTGTTTCTTTGTGTTGAGGGTTTGGCCCAGAATTACCATGGTGTATAAAATATATATATATATATATATATATATTATTATTAGGTATTACTGTGGTATATGACCAAATGCCATTAGTTTACCATTGTATGTTAAAAAAGCCACGGTGTTACCATGGACCTTGATGTGAGCATGGTACATGACTTCTTATATATAAAAAAGTAATGATATTATCATGATCTGTGTCCTAAAAGCCTTGGTATTAACAGTGTATATGTCCAAAAACCTGAAACGTACCATCTAAACATGGTATTGCCATGGTACATGTCTAAAAGACCAGGAGTTTACCAGAGTTCATGCCCTAAAATCAATTACCAATTATATTCAAAAAGTCATGGCACCCTTGGTAAATATGAGCAAAGAAGGTTGTGGGAAAAAAAATGTCTTAAATTGTTTATCCTTTTGATCTTTCATTCAAAATATGTACCAAAATATATCCTCTTAATGGATGTAAAACAATTGCAAACACAACACAAGCTTTATAAATATATCTATTTGTCAAATATATGTGTGGCACAATTATTGGCACCCTTTTATTCAATACTTTGTGCATCCTGCCTTTGCCAAGATAACCGCTCTGAGGCTTCTCCTATAATGCCTAATGAGGTTGGAGAACAAATGGCAAGTGATCTGAGACTTTCCTCCATACAGAATCTCTCCGGATCCTTTAAATTCAGAGGTTCATGTTGGTGGACCCTCCTCGTCAGTTCACCCCACTGGTTTTCTATGGGGTTCAGGTCATTGTGTTGATTTTGATGTTTGTTTTGGATTATTGTCCTGCTGGAAGATCCAACCAGGCCCCATTTTAAGCTTTCTGGCAGCAGCCAGGTGTTGGTATATGATAGAGTCCATGATGCCATGTATCCGGACAAGATGTCCAGGACCTCTGGCATAAAAACAGCCCCACAACATTAAAGATCCACCACCATATTTAACCGTGGGCATTGGGTACTACTTCATCTCTGTGTGCGCCAAACCCATCTCTGGTGTTTGCTGCTAAAATGCTCAATTTTTGTTTTATCTGACCATTGAACCTGGTTCCATTTGAAGCTCCATTAGTGTAAAACTGAAGATGCTTGAGTTTGTTGTTGGATGAGAGTAGAGGCTTTTTTCTTGAAACCCTCCTAAACATCTTGTTGTGATGTAGGTTATATCTGATTGTAGTTGTGGAGACTTTCTGACCCCAAGACCCAACTAATTCCTGCAATTCTCCAGCTGTGATCTTTGGAGAATTGTTGGCCACTCGACCCATTCCAGTCCGATTCTTAACATCTCCAGTTGATTGGAACCTCTTAATTATTGCCCTGATGGTGGAAATGGGTGTTTTCAATGCTTAAGCTATTTCCTTACAGCCATTTTCCATTTTGTGAAGCTCAACAACCTTTTGCCGCACATCATAACTTTATTCTTTGGTCTTGCCCATTGTGACGGATGATTAAGGGAATTTGGCTTGTGTGTTACTTCATATTTATACCCCTCTGAAACAGGAAGTTATGGCTGAACAATTTCTTGTGCCTGGTCACCCAGGTGTTCTGAAATATGAATGAGAATATACTTCAGTATATTTTACTCTTACGAATTTCTAGGGGGGCGGGGCAATAATTATGCCACACATATATTTGTTTTTTGATAAAAGTTGTGTTTGATATTCATTAGAAGATACATTTTGAATGAAAGATCAAAAGGATAAATAATAAAGACATATTTTTCACAACCGCCTTTGCTCATATTTACCAAGGGTACCAATATTTTTGGCCACCACTGTATATGTACATACACCATGAATTTACCATTGTAGGATCATAGTATTCCCATGGTATAGGCTATATGTCAAATAACCTAGAACATGTCCTTAAAACATGGTGTTGCCATGGTACATGTTTAAAAGACCTTGATATTTCCAGGTTACATACCCATGGTATTATTTTGTTATATGCCCAAAAAGCTATGGGATTAGCATGATGTTACCATGATATATGTCCAACAACCCAGAACATGTCCTTAAAACATGGTATTGCCATAGTACATGTCTAAAAGACCATGATTTCACCAGAGTGCATGCCCTAAAACAAGGGTGCCCACACTTTTTTGGGTGATGATCTACTTTTAAATGACCAACTCAATAAGATCTATCAATTAAAAAAACACAAAAAATAAGAAAATGCTTGTTGGGACTACTGCGTGTATCACTACGTGGAATTCATCTTCTAATTAATTAAAAAATATATAATAATGTTCAATGTTGATATCATTCAGTTTTAAAACTAAACCCAAAACACCTACAGCACAATAGATTACAATAGTCAGGGCATTTAGCTTATTCTGATGACGAGTAACTATTGACCAGGTGAGGTTTTGTTTATTCAGTTGCCATGACAACTAGGTTTGCGCATACGCGCCTTCCAAGGGCTTCTGAGAACAGAGCGCGAAATTGCGGCGCTACTGCCCGGATTAGCTACTGTCTGATTCCATTCAGTTTTGCCTAATCCGGGCAGTAAGGATGCCCCCTGGCTGCCTCCCTAGGGAGGTGTTTCAGGCACGTCCAGCTGGTAGGAGTCCTCGGGGAAGACCCGGGATTAGGTGGAGATTGCAGCATTTAGTGGTACTGCACGCTGGTACCGGATCGAGCCAGTGCACGGTACTACCAGTACTGCAGAAACACTGGTACCATTACATCATTTTATTTTGGTATCGTCTTGGTACCGAAGTACTGAAGTATAGTTATATATCCAAAAAGCCATTAGATTACCATAGTACCCTGTCAAAAACAAAAAACATGGTAATACTATGGTATTATTGCTACTAGTGTAAATAGTCCTGTGATTATTGTGTGTAGTTAATGTGCAGAGGTGCATGTTTTGAATAGGCCGGTATCATTATTTGCTAGATGCATCGCCATCTTCAATGTTAATGGAATGGTTCACCCAAAAATAATTTAATCCCTCACATATTTTGATGAAGATATGAGGTGTTTGTCAATACAATGCAAGTCAATGGGGTCCTAAACATACATACTGGCAGCATAAATATATACAGCCTAATCCATACGCCTCAAGTGGTTCGATCTTCTGATACGATCGTTTGTGGTGAATAACGGACTAAAATTTCAAAGTGTGTGAACGATCTGCGCTCATGGTTGCGCCGGGGACACTACGGATGCCAACATTTGTTGTTCAAAAGGTCTGTTTCTCACCCAAAATGTGACACGGTCATACTAACATGCATTGCCTGATACTAACATGCATTTGCTGATATTGAACCCCAAAGTTCAATATCAGCTATTGACATTATCGCTTTATATTGATTAGTTGTTGCAGCCCTAATAATATCCATAATTATGTTCCGTGCATGACGTGTTTTTTAATCAATGCTTGCTTGATATTCCATGATGTTTCACATGTTTCAGTATATGTAGCTGTTTGTGCGAGTAGTTGGTTCCTGTTGTCCTAGATGTGTGTTTGTGGGTGGGGTGGTTATTATTGAAGCCCCTGGACTGGAGAGTGCCCGGTGGTCCCCCTCGCTGGTTAACCACGTGAGAGAGCTCAGATGTGGTACATGCTGGGAAAACCCAATATTAAAGCATGCGTGTAATGTTGCTCTGACAGATGTTTTTAGATCATGTTTGATTTACAGGCTGAATGGCATTATTAGAGATGAACGGGCAAAACTTCCTTCGAAAGTGACACAAATACCCCTGAATTTGTACATCTGGAGGCAAAAGTGTCTGTAATGACATTTATACATTATTCAGACAGAGTTGTATACATTATTCATACATTGTTGGTTTACATTTATAGGTAACAGCCTGTCTATTTGCTTATATTGAGAATTTAATTGAAAACATTGAGTAAATCGAATTGTTTGACGCAGAATTGTTTACATATATGCCCCTGAAAACCAACTGCAGAGGGCAAAACGTTTTTTTTATTGTTTTTATCCTTCTGAATGGGGAATTTCAGATATATTTAACAGCTGTAGTTTGTTTTGATTGAGGTTTATAAATGATCTCAAAAGTAAGCTCGTCCATAATGCTCTCTCTCTCTCTCTCTCGCTCTCGCTCTCTCTCTCTCTCTCTCTCTCTCTCTCTCTCTCTCTGCAGGATCATAAACCTGTTTGAGCTTTAGAAAAATCTCAAGTGAGCGAAAGAACACGTACGATCAGGATGGCAACAGCAGGGACCGACATGGAGCTGAACGATCTGCTGGATTTCACTCTTGTAAGTTGAGGAAACTGTTCTGCTGTTTTTAAAAACATGCCAATTATGTCATCAATTACTCACCCTTGTGGCACTCCATATCCGGAGCCTCGTAGCATGTGGAGGCTCATGCTACTCTCCACGATCCACACACAACTCACCACCCATTGAGAGCGAGAACCACTAATCGCGACCACGAGGAGGTTACCCCATGTGACTCTACCCTCCCTAGCAACTGGGCCAATTTGGTTGCTAAGGAGACCTGGCTTCACTCGGCACACCTTGGATTCGATCTCACGACTCCAGGGGTGGTTGTTAGTTCAGTACCGGCTAAGCTACCCAGGCCCCCCATTTTTAATTTTTTTGTGCAAAAATATTCACTGATCCCTTAACCAGGTGGGTTGACGATGTAATGGCATATTGTGATATATTTGTAATTTTTTAATACAAATATAATGAGCATATTTCATGCACATCGCCCAGCCCTAAGAGGGAACAAAACTAATTTATTCACACACATTCAAAGTCATTACCCTGCCGAAGCAGCTAAACTGGGTCCTGGGATGAAAGGTAATAAAACGCCAAAATTAAACCCGCAACAACCCACAATAAGTGATGTATTTGCCCGGACAACTAAATACCCGACTGGTAGCACATGATGGAAAGAATGCACCGATGAAGTTGGTTCGTTGCCAAAGAGATGTTGCCCTTCACAACGGTTCGTTTCCTTTTGAATTTTAAGTTAAAATAAAAAATTAAGTCAAAAGTTTTAAATCAAGCTACCTTGCGTTATTGCGTAGGCTATTGCTTAAATAAAATTACCCCATGGTACCACTCATCCAGCGGTAACACCGGTGTTAGACTGTTTAAACGCACCGGTGTGACAATGACGATATCGTTGCAAGTCTACATTCGACCTTGTATTTAGTAACTAAGGGGGCAAATACTTTTTCACACATGCCCGGTTTGTTTTGGATACAATTGCATAAGTGACTTTTCTATTCAAAACAGCGAGTTATGAGGAAAAATGTGCAGTTTCCATCCTTGACTCAACATTAGTCTAACCATTTGAACCGCTTATGTCCATTATGTCCCGTCCTCTCCACCTTTTGGCTGTCTTAAATGAATGATTTATTGTACAGTGACGATAATGATAACGTGCATTGTATACATAACTTGGCGTTTCTCTGTCGGATGTTTTAAACACGCGTTTGAAGCGTTCGTCTCTATAAAGAGACGAGTCATGTTGCACAACAAACTCCACGTGGAGTCAGTGATTGTTTTATATAACTTATAACTAAGGATGCAGTTATGTGCATAAGTTGACTTAAAATGCGTTATGCAGGGGGCCTGGGTATCTCAGCGAGTATTAACGCTGACTATCACACCTGGAGTCGTGAGTTCGAATCCAGGGCGTGCTGAGTGACTCCAGCCAGGTCTCCTTAGCAACCAAATTGGCCCAGTTGCTAGGGAGGCTAGTCACATGGGGTAACCTCCTCGTGGTCACTATAATGTGGTTCTCGATATAAATCTGTATTGATATCCAGCCCTATTAACGAACTGAATGTATGAGGTGTACAATGAGTGTTAATTTAAGGTGTGTTCCCTCAATGCTGACAATTTTCTTGCTCTCTCGGACAGCTGTTCCCGCATCAGATGTCAAATGGGAAGAGCAGAGGCCCTGTGTTACCCAGCAGTCAGTTTGGTAGGCACTTTGAAATTCTCTCAGTTAAACTAAAGTTACTTTTGTTCCTTCAGCTCCAATTGAGTCCGACACAGAACAACCCAGAAAGAGCCGATGATGATACGGTCACTGATACACATGAAGCCTGTTTGTCATTGCATTCTGTCTCTCTCAGCTGTCGCTGCTCCATCATGACGATGGTGGGGGTTTATGGGAAATGATAGTCGTCCTCTCACCCCCTGTGAACAGTGTCAACAAACATTAAAGCAACACACAAAACAACCCACCACCAGCGCTACACCGTTTCACCGTCTTTTTGGACATTCAAATGTCACCCACTTTTCACTCAAAAGTCAAAACGTTTATGCAAGGGGCCGTTCATGCCAAACGCGTTTTTGCATCTCTATGTTTCTTATTTTATTTTATATAACATGCGATAACCGGACATCTTTGACCACTGCACTACGGTCAGTTTTCTCTTTCAGGTCAACTAGTGTCATGGCGGCGCAACGGTTTGAATCTTCCTGTACAGTATAGACTGTTTACATGTTTAAAGCTAGCTACTTGAATAGCATATCCGGTTTAGTCCGGTTGATATCGCAGTTTATCACTACTTTAGTTGCCGTCTGAACATCCCTTTAGCTCTCTGTTTGAAATTAGATCTGGTGAGCTGTTTTCCACTAAATGGGAACGGTTGGTACCATTGTCTAAACATCAGTCACAGATAAAAGCACAAAAGTTTTTCATCAAAAGGTGACAATGTATGCTGTACAGGCACTCCCAGTGCTATGGCATTGAATGAGAGTTTATGAGTTATGACCGATTTCTGACCTATATCTATCTGGTCAGTGGTTAGATCATGTTAACACAAAAGCTAAAACCACATGCTTGCTTTTTGCCCTTTTTACATGACAATGGATGGTGAGCAAAAGTCCTGCCCAACTTGTCAAGAGCATTTAATAGTTCCATGTTTGATTGCATGTCTGTTTTTCCTGTTTGTGTGGGATTTCTTTGCATCGTGTCTTATGATATCATTGCATGTAACGTTGCACAAGGATGCTGCCCTGTGTTTTAACTTGGATCACAGTCATTTTGATTGCATTGTCACTGGCCACAAAGTTTCATTTACGAAGTACCTGAAAGTGAGAATAAGCAGGATATTTATAACAGCAGAACTCGGGGTTAAAAATTCAGCTAAATGCAAAAAGAGGGCTTTAATAGGAAAGAACTGTTTTCAGGCAGCTACAGGGTTACAGCTAAAACCATTCAGTATTTGGCGTACATCTTGATATTGGTGCATTTACTGCTAAATGGCTTAAAAGGGATATTTAATTTATTTAGTTGTGTTTTTTTCAATAAAAGGAACCATAATGTTTTTCCACTGTTCATTAATTTAGTGGAAAACCTAAATAGGGTCTTTCTTCAACTTTGGGAACTTTCTAGTCCCAGGGGTTGATTTTTATAGATTTTTTTATTATTGTTTTAGTTATTTGAAGGTCTCATTACATTTACATTTATGCATTTGGCAGACGCTTTTATCCAAAGTGACTTACAGAGCCCTTATTACAGGGACAATCCCCCCGGAGCAACCTGGAGTTAAGTGTCTTACTCAAGGACACAATGGTGGTGACTGTGGGGATCAAACCAGCAACCTTCTGATTACCAGTTATGTGCGTTAGCCCACTACACCACCACCACTCCGCATTAAAACTGAATATTGAAACGATTTTACCAGGCATTCATAATACAATTTTGGTACTTTTCAAATGCCTTTTTATGTGGGTTGATTTGACTTTATTTTTGTATTTATTTATTTATGCATTTGGCAGACACTTTTATCCAAAGTGACTTACAGAGCACTTATTACAGGGACAATGCCCCCGGAGCAACCTGGAGTTAAGTGCCTTACTCAAGGACACAATGGTGGTGGCTGTGGGGATCAAACCAGCAACCTTCTGATTACCAGTTATGTGCTTAGACCACTACACCACCACCACTCTAGTTTTAAGCTGCGTTCACACTGCCAGCGACACGCAGCGATTTTCAATGAGAGCTGCCAACTTCCGTCAACACGAGCGACGGTGACCGTTGGCAACCAGATGTGGGCGTGTCCAGCGACTCGACAAAGTTGGGAAATGTTTTACTTTATGCAAATGAGGAGCGACTTTCGGGAGCGACGGCCAATATGAGAGATGTTGGAGCTCATGTGATCCTAATATTTTAATAATAATATTAATTGTAAAGAAACAGTGCTGTTTAGACTCTCTGTACACGCCACTGGCGACCTAACCGCCAGCCACTGGCGACGTGCAGCGACAAAGTAGCTGGCAGTGTGAACACAGCTTTAACCTTGTCCCAGACTTAAGGTGCGTACACACTGCCAGCGACATCGCGCGCGACAGCGACTCCATCCCATTCATTTTCAATGAGAGCACAGCGACTTCCGGCGACACGAGCTTTCGTGACCGTTGGCGACTAGATGTGGGCGTGTCCAGCGACGCGACAAAGTTGAGACAAGTTAAACTTAAATAAAATGAAGAGCGACTAACGGAAGCGACAGCCAATAGGAGAGAAGACGGGAGAGCTCACGTGATCCTTCCCTCTCTCTCTCTCTCTCTCTCTCTCTCTCTCTCTCTCTCTCTCTCAGCTCCTGCAGTAACGGAAAGATGGATGAAAGGCTAATTCTTGCTGTTAGCAATTTTCCAGTGCTCTATGATATGGATATGGTATATGCAGCTCTTGCACCAGCTGGTGGTACTCGCCGTGCTGACTCCGACATTTAATGATTTTGTGGACCCAGACAGACCAGCGTTTGCGTTTTCGCCGCAGATAAACAGTCGCTATGGCAAAGAGCACGCCTTGTTTCTAATTCATCTTTGATATAAAGCATTTCATGTACTGATTCCATTTATATTTAGTCTTTTCCCTCCAAAATGTTTGTTTTTAGCGCCAAGAAAAGAGATTTGCTGTCAAGAGCAATGGAATGTCATTTATAAACGTTACTAGGCAACCAGTAGTGGGAACGCCCACTAGCGACTTCACCGCCAGCCACTGGCGTCCTGCAGCGACAAAGTCTCTGGCAGTGTGTACGCACCTTTAAACAGAAATGATGCCAAATGTATTTTCTCAATGTTCTGCGGACCCCCTAGCACACCCTTGCGGCCTCCTTGAAAACCCTGAGTGAAATAAACAAGCATAATTTCAATATTTATTGTGTAAAAATGATTTCTATTAATTTGTGTGAAAATATAGTTTATTTGTGTGCATTTAGGATGCATGAATGTATCATGCTAAATATCTCCCTGTCTTAACTCCAAGATAAGACCAATATTATGCACTTTCAACAGATGTTGCATGTTGGTTTGCATGCTCTATTAAAAGAATGGGAAAGTTTATGAGTCACAGAAAGTTAGTAATTATTTTTTGGATCCTGTATCATGTTTGTTTCGGACAGTATCCTGTGTGACATGCCATTTTGATATGTTTATGTGTCTGGGACCCTTGTAGGCCGTGACTCACATCTGACTCGTGTTCAGTTCCAGTGTTTCTCCTGTCATAATTATAGCTCTTGAGTCTTTGTGTGTGAATCACCTCACCTGATGAGCTCACCGACTCGCTCACGGTCCCCTGGAGGCGGAAACTCTTGCACGATTGTTTACAGCCTCTATTGTGGCATATAATTAGCACGTCTGTACGAGCTGGTAGCGTGGAGATCAGCATGACTCAACACAACGTTAGACTCATGATTCACCTGCTCGTAAACGGAGAACGAGTGGTGGCCTGCACCAAGGCATGGGTGATATCAGGATTTGTTTGGCTGACGATACAAAATAAAAATAATTCTTGAATATTGTGTGTTGATTTTAATTTAAATGTTTCGTCAAGTAGACTCGTTTTGAACCTGCTCCTTGTCATATCTCACAATAGGGCTGCATGATTTAGAGGTAGAACGATATACAGTGCTGTGAAAAAGTATTTGCCCCATCCTGATTCCTTCTGTATTTGTGTGCATCTCATAATTAATAGTTTCAATTATTCAAACAAAATGTAACATAAAAAAAAATACAGTTTTTAAATGATGATGTTATTTATTGAAGCAAAAAAGTTATCCAATACCAACTGCGCCTGTATGAAAAAGTATTTGCCCCCTTAGTAACTAAATCCCCAAATCTATGAAGCTGCATTCATAATGGGGTTCCGCTGGACTAGACACACCCAGACCCGATTACTGTCAACCCGGTTCAATCACATCAACACTTAAATATAACTTTTACAGCAGCATAGGGTTGGGCGATGTCCCCTAAATTGGCAGTTGACGATGTTGACAGTAAAACATCGCGATGGACGATGATATCGTCGGGGGGGGGGTATATAATTTCATATAATTTTCAAAAATTATATGAAAAATTATAATTTCGTTATTTTACCAACCCAACTAATGACTCGCTGGCTTTTATCAGTAGGTTGCACGCACACGGGAAGCATTTTTTTTTTTAGCTTTCACTTAAGAAGTGTTGTGCACTATTTATTTTAATATATATCTTTACATAAATACTATTTTCCACTTAAAAACTATAATTTCAGTTATTTTACTCACTGATGAGCAAAAGGTCGTGGCAGAAATGACCATGTACCTGCAGGAAATGGCCATTGATGGGGAAGAGGACCCGCTGACTTGGTGGAAAACGAACGACAAAAGGTTTCCGTTCATGGCAAGATTAGCACGGAAATATCTGTGTGCTACCAGTACTCCATCAGAGCGGGTCTTCAGCACAGCGGGTAGTGTAGTTACTCCAATCCGCAGCTTATTAAAACCAGATAAAGTGAATATGTTGGTATTTCTGGCCAGAAACATTTTAAACATGGTCTATGGTGAAAGATATTAGACTTCTTTACGCATTTTTCGCCATCCGTTGCGGAGCTATTCGATTTTGCATATTATTTTTTAAACGTTCATTTGTGTAGTTCATATGACCACTTTACAATATTTCAATAACATAATTTATTTTGTAGCCTGTGCTGAAGTTAATTGTGCTGCTAATTATAAGTGAAATGTTAATGCCGAGTTTCGGTCTGAGTGTTGTTCCGTTTTCTAGTTCTTTATTTGTTGTTCTTCTATGTTTTAATAAATGTGTGTTATTCATATTCACCTTGTTTCTTTCATTTGATTTGACATTATGGATTTATGGCCAAGGAAATTTTTCTTTAAAAGTATTAACCAGACAAAAGTTATTTGACGTTCAGCTGGTCTGGGTTTATCTTAAACTGCCGCTTCAGTGTATACAAGAGCTATGTGACAATGAGCAAGATTTTCTGAGACACTACAACTACTAATAATTCATTAATAAAGGCTATTTTCTTGTAGCCTACAACATAAAATATTTTAATCTAAATGTACAGTGTAAGACATGTAAAAAAAATGACAAGAAGCTAACAATGTCAAGATCAATATTTGTGTAGCCTGCCTGACACGGTATTTTCACAGACTAACACGTCACGTCTCCGGCATATACTACAGTATTTAAAATAGCATATATGCATTAGTTATATTCTCAATTTAATTTACAGAGCAATCCCTGCAAAGTTTTTAGGTTAACTATAGAAGAGACTAGGATTAGTGAGTCACACTAGCAAGACTCGCATAAGGGGGCGTGGCATCACGATGGTGGCTCTACATCGTGATGTTGGTCAGCCATCACGATGGACGATGATCTCGTCCATCGGCACAACCCTACAGCAGCATGAAGTTGACTAAAAGGTCTCACCCAGTCGCACACTATGCCAAGGTCAAAAGAAATTACAGAAATTAGGAAAAAGTTGATTGACATGCATCAGTCTGGGAAGGGTTAAAAGCTATTTCAAAGGCTCTGGGACTCCAAAGAACCCCAGTGAAACATTGTCTCCAAATGGAGAACACTTGACACAGTAGGGAACCATCCCAGAAGTGGCCGTCCTTCCATAATTCCTCCCAGAGCACAGCAACGATTCATCCAGGAAGTCACAAAGCCAAGGACGACATCCGAGGAACTGCAGGCGTCTCTCGCATCACTAAAGGTCACTGTTCATGACCCCACTATCAGAAATACACCGGGCAAAAATGCCATCCATGGAAGAGTGGCGAGGAGAAATCCACTGAAGAACGTTAAGACTCGTCTAACCTTTGCCGAAACACACCCTGATGATCCTCAAATCTTTTGGGAGAATGTTCTGTGGACTGACGAGTCGGAAGTTGAACTGTTTGGAAGACAGGCGTCCCGTTACATCTGGCATAAATCAAACACAGAATTCCACAAAAAGAGCATCATATGCATGCTGGTGGTCGTGTGATGATGTGGGGATGTTTTGCAATAATTGATGGAAACATGAGTTCTGCTCTACCTGAAAATCCTAAAGGAGAACGTCCCGTCATCAGTCCCTGAGTTGAAGCTCAAGCACAACTAATGATCCAAAGCACAGGAGTAAGTCCACCTCTGAATGACTCAAAAGAAGCTAAATGAAAGTTTTGGAGTGGCCTAGTCAAAGTCCTGATTGAACCCGATTGAGATGCTGTGGCAGGACCTTAAACGGGCAGTTCATGCTCAAACTCTCCCATGTGTCTGAACTAAAGCAGTTCTGGAAAGAAGAGTGGGTCAGAATTCCCCCACAGCGTTGTGAACGACTGATCTCCAGTTATCAGAAGCGTTTGATGCAGCTGCTGCTGCTAAAGGTGGCACA
The DNA here is from genome assembly GCF_025860055.1 of Xyrauchen texanus. Classification (NCBI taxonomy): domain Eukaryota; kingdom Metazoa; phylum Chordata; class Actinopteri; order Cypriniformes; family Catostomidae; genus Xyrauchen; species Xyrauchen texanus. Next base: position 1,926,455 of record NC_068281.1, read on the forward strand.
ACCAGCTGTTACGTTTAAGGGGGCAGTTAGTTTTTCACATGGGTGATACAGGTGTTGGATAACTGTTTTGCTTCAGTGAAAAGTTTTATTTGAAAACTGTATGTTGTGTGACTCAGGTTGCCTTTTTGTTTAATTTTAAATCTCGTTTGAAGATCTAAAACAATTTAGTTTGAAAAATAAACAAAAGTAGAAGAAATCAGGAAAAAAAATTGTAATTGCCTAGAATTTCCCTTGATTTTGCATTTGCAACCATTTCCATTAATATTGTTTACAGAATAATGTAAACAACTATTTTGCATGAAATACAATAGTGACATTCAAATTTTGCATTAATTAGACACAGAAATTGAGTAACACAACAATGTTTTGCAAGTATTGACGCTGACTATCACACCTGGAGTCGTGAATTTGAATCCAGGGTGGCTGAGTGACTCCAGCCTGGTCTCCTAAGCAACCAAATTGGCCCAGTTGCTAGGGAGGGTAGAGTCACATGGGGTATCCATATTGGCCCGGTTGCTAGGGAGGGTAGAGTCACATGGGGTATCCATATTGGCCCGGTTGCTAGGGAGGGTAGAGTCACATGGGGTAGCCATATTGGCCTGGTTGCTAGGGAGGGTAGTCACATGGGGTAACCAAATTGGCCCGGTTGCTAGGGAGGGTAGAGTCACATGGGGTAACCAAATTTTCCCGGTTGCTAGGGAGGGTAGTCACATTGGGTAACCAAATTGGCCAGGTTGGTAGGGAGGGTAGTCACATTGGGTAACCAAATTTGCCCGGTTGCTAGGGAGGGTAGAGTCACATGGGGTAACCAAATTTTCCCGGTTGCTAGGGAGGGTAGTCACATTGGGTAACCAAACTGGCCCGGTTGCTAGGGAGGGTAGTCACATTGGGTAACCAAATTGGCCCGGTTGCTAGGTAGGGTAGTCACATTGGGTAACCAAATTGGCCCGGTTGCTAGGTAGGGTAGTCACATTGGGTAACCAAATTGGCCCGGTTGCTACGGAGGGTAGAGTCACGTGGGGTAACCTCCTCGTGGTCGCTATAATGTGGCTCTGGCTCGGTGTGGCATGTGATGAGTTGTGCGTGGATACCGCAGAGAGTTGTGACGGCGCCACACGCTCTAGGTCAAGCCACGTGGTAAGATGCGCGGATTGGCGGTCTCAGACGTGGAGGCAACTGAGATTCGTCCTCCACCACACGGATCGAGTCCCTACGCCACCACGAGGACTTTGAGGTCATTGGGAATTGGCCGTTCCAAATTGGGGAGAAAAGGGAAGAAAATCCCCTCAAAAATCTAAAACGTTTTCGATTAATTGCACTGTCCAAGCTCACGAGTAGAACGTAAGAGCGTTAAGAGGACGGTATTTTAATTGCGTTCCAAAATTGCGTTCACACATTCCAAAATTGTTGCCATTTTTATTCACGTCTATGAATCAATTCTTTCCATTTGGTTCAAAAAAAATTTTTCTTATTATTATTTGGCATGTTAAATGTTTTCGTTAAAAACTTTTAAAGTTTTTCAGGTTTTTATTTTATTTTTTTAAAGCTCACTATATTAGTAATAATGAGGAATGAGTTGGTGTGTCCAACCTTTTGACTGGTCGTGTATATTGCCCAACCGTCCCTGCTTGTGAAACGTGGTGTACATAAAGCGTGGTTGTGATTTGGAGAGCACAAGGTCTCTGGCCTCTACGGAGGAGGTCGGATGGATCAGCTGTAATCATTAGACGTTCAAACACACAGCAGACGCTTTTTATTGCACCCGCAGAGCAAAGTTTTGTTTATTCAGGTGCATAGGGGAATGTCTCATAGCTGCAGTTGCTTCGTTTTAATGTTAGAGGTTTTTATGTTGGTCTGGAGAAGGAAAATGGCTTTTTTTTTCTCACTTCTCACCCACTAATCACCAGATCTGTAAAATGGAGTGAATATTCAGTGCTTATGAATATGGATCGCATCTATTTTTGAGGGTTTTATTCATACTGCGCTGATATGCCATCACCCTCCTGTTGTTTCTCACGCAGTATTTCACAGTAATAGCTGTCTTTCATCTCTGTCTTTCTGTTTCTGTAAATATCAGTCTCACTTCTCTTATACCTGAAACATTTTCAGAGTCGGCATGAAGTCAAGCTTGTCTTAAAGACGCAGTTCACACTAAAATATAAATTCTGGCATTTACTCAAGTTGTGCTAAATCTGTATAACTTTCTTCCACAGTACAGAAATGTAAAGTTTTTTTCGCCATACATCAAAAGCCCCCCCCTCCCCTTAACTCTTTCCCCGCCAGCGTTTTTTAAAAAAAAGTTGCCAGCCACCGCCAGGGTTTTGGACAATTTTCGCTAAACTTTAATGGCCTGCAGAATATTTTCTTCCATGGATATATGAATATGCTATATATCAAAATAAAGATCTGGGCCTCTGCTTTTAGGCAAAAAAAACAATTTTATTTAATCTTCATTTGTTCTTTTTTTATTGCGACTTGAACAGAGGTCGGTTTTGTCAAAAAAAACAACATTTCAGACAAAAAGCTGATAAAAAGGCATGTTTATGTCTGATATTTTGAGCTTCTTGATACTCCACTTCTTCATGTTTGAGACGATCGCAGTCTGTTTCTTTGATCAAAGAGTTGCGTACTCTTTCAAAACATGCGCAGGGGTCTTCCTTACCGTATAGCACCTAAAACACGGACACCCGGAAAATTCTGTGTTTGGCGGGGAAAGAGTTAAGACCACAGTAGAGGCGGCACAAATGTAATTGATATGACTTGTGCACTATTTTCCAAGATGAAGGCATACGATCACTTGAATTGACTAAAACGTAACATTTTCGTCCATAACGTCAAACCTCATTGTCTTTATGTTTGGCCAGGAGATACGACAGAACCAATGAGGTTTGATGTTACTGACGTATATGCCATATTTTATTTTCAACTTCTCCTTTAATACACATTCCTGGACTTCTTAATAATGGGATAGTTCACCCAAATATAATAATTCTTCTCGCCCGCATGATATCCCAGTTGTGCATGACGTTCTTTCTTCAGCAGAACACATTTGAAGAAAAATAGTCAAATATCTCAGCTCAGTAGGTCCTTAAAATGAAAATGGTGTTTTTTTTTAAGCTCCAAAAATCATCCATATGATTCCAGTGGTTAAATTAAAGTCTTCTGAAGTAAAACTATCGCTTTTGGATTTTCTCCCCAATTCGGAACGCCCAATTCCCAATGCGCTCCAAGTCCTCGTGGCGGCGTAGTGACTCGCCTCAATCCGTGTGGCGGACGATGAATCTCAGTTGCCTCCGCGTCTCAAGTCAAGTCAAGTCAAGTCAAGTCAAGTGGTTTTTATTGTCGTTTCAACCATATACAGTTAGTACAGTACACAGCAAAACGAGACAACGTTCCTCCAGGACCATGGTGCTACATAAAAACAACAAAGGACCAACATAGGACCACATGAGACTACACAACGAAATAAAATACCTATATAAACTACCTATATAAAGTGCACGTGCAAACATGTGCAAAAAGTACAGGACAGTACAACAAATTACTGACAATGAACAGGACAATAGACAGTGCAGCGCCGACCAGTACTCAGTAGTGCAAAAAGATGACAGTTTCTAAAAATGTAAACATAACATACTATGAGATAGTGTTCTATGCACATAGCAGTTATTGAGGTAGCAGACAGTTATAAGTGACAGTTATTAAAGTGCAACTCAGGACACGTGTGTGTGTGTCAAACCAGTCTCTGAGTATTGAGGAGCCTGATGGCTTGGGGGAAGAAGCTGTTACACAGTCTGGCCGTGAGGGCCCGAATGCTTCGGTACCTCTTGCCAGACGGGAGGAGGGTAAAGAGTTTGTGTGAGGGGTGTGTGGGGTCGTCCACAATGCTGGTTGCTTTGCGGATACAGTGTTTTTTGTAAATGTCTTTGATGGAGGGAAGAGAGACCCCAATGATCTTCTCAGCTGTCCTCACTATCCTCTGCAGGGCTTTGCGGTCCGAAACGGTGCAAGTCCCAAACCAGGCAGTGATGCAGCTGCTCAGGATGATCTCAATAGTCCCTCTATAGAATGTAGTGAGGATGGGGGTTGGGAGATGTGCTTTCCTCAGCCTTCGAAGAAAGTAGAGACGCTGCTGGGCTTTCTTGGTGATAGAGCTGGTGTTGAGGGACCAGGTGAGGTTCTCCGCCAAGTGAACACCAAGGAATTTGGTGCTCTTGACGATCTCCACAGAGGAGCCATCGATATTCAGCGGAGTGTGTTCACCTTGTGCTCTCCTAAAGTCAACAACCATCTCTTTTGTTTTGTCGACATTCAGGGACAGGTTGTTGGCTCTACACCAGTTCGTCAGCCGCTGCACCTCCTCTCTGTATTGACTGTCTGAGACCGTCAATCCCGCATCTAATCACGTGACTTGTTGAGCGCGTTACCGTGGAGACGTAGCGCATTCGCGCACAACTCGCCACGTGCCCCACCGAGAGCGGGAACCACTAATCGCCACCGAGGAGGTTACCCCGTGTGACTCTACCCTCCCTAGCAACCGGGCCAATTTGGTTGCTAAGGAGACCTGGCTGGAGTCACTCAGCACGCCTTGGCGACAAACATACAAATGCAGATCTAAACCAAAACCAGTGAAGCTTCTGTACAGCGTTCCTTCCATTTAGTAAACCGAGCTGCTCTGCCGGGTGTGTCGCACGTGTGTCAGTGCTCATGCCAACGCGGTTATGTCACATGTGCATGCAACGGCTGACAGGAAGTGATGATTAATAGTATAAAAGCGGCTTTCTATCTGCGTCCCTTTAAAAGTCATTGATTTAACCGTTGGAGTCGTATGGATGACATTTAAACTGACTGTCTGATTTTTGGAACTTCAAAGGTCGGCTCACCATCCACTTGCATTTTAAGGACCTACTGAGCTGGGATATTTTACTGTTTTACTTCAAATTTGTTCTGCTGACGAAAGAAAGTCATGCTCATCTGGGATATCATGAGGGGGAGGGAATGATGAGGGAATTTCCATTTTTGGGTGTACTGTCCCTTTAACAATTCATTAAGTGCGTGTTAATCCAAAGATTGTTTTGGTCACACTTTATATTAGGTAGCCTTAACTACTGTGTACTACATTTAAATACATACAATACTATGTATTGTATGTATTGTAGTTACACATTAAATACTATGTATTTAATGTGTAACTACATGTTCTGTAAAATTCAGGGGTGTCCTGAGAGAACATTTAGAAAACATTTGTATATTTTCATTAAAGTGAGAGACTAGTCGTCCAACTAGTAATTTTAGTCTTTCCTTATCCATTACAGACATCTAATTAATAAAAAAAAAATGTTATGATCTAAAAGGTGCTTTGAAACCACGTTAACTCATGCGGCGCTTCATGTCTACACACATGCAGGGAAAAGAGGCCTCGCGTGCGGAGCGGGACAGGACAGAAATGATGCATGTTTGGTGCTAGAGAACAATATTCAAGATTACAGCGCAGAAAGATCAGAGCTGTCGTCCACATCACTGTTGTTCTGTCACGCTCTTCACTAGAGACGATGAGCGGATGCAACCGTTGTCATGAAGTCTTGCGGTGCGGATGGAATCAATCCGATGTCTGACATAGCCTAATCGTTAGCAAGGAAGCTAGCATTAGCAAGTTCATCCAGTCTGACCCTACGTTACCACTGGCGCGTTGTGAGCGAAGCTGAGAGCGTTTTCAATTCAGTCCTATGAAAGCCGAGCGTCACGCTCGCAAGGTGGATCATAGCATTGGCAGCGGTAGCTCTCCCCTAGCGCTGTGAGCGCTCTCCCCTAGCGCTGTGAGCGGATTTAGTCCGCCCCAGTGGAAACGCAGCCTGAGAAAGCCGAACTGCTTGTGTTTTAGCGACACGCAGTAAATATCGTAAATCCCTCAAAAGCTCATCATACATTTTCTTTATCGTGATATATATCGATATAGTTGTATCGCCCAGCCCTAGTTTAGGAGTAAGGGTAGGGTTAGAGTTGTGTAACTACAACAGTGTAACTACAAATGTAATTAAATGCAAGTACTTTAAATGTAATTTCAATGCATCAACATGTATGCACATAATGAGTACATTGTATCAAATGGTTAAGTAATTAGATTTCACTTTCATTATTGATACTTTTGTATATTTGCAATTGACATTTCTCCTGACACCACCATTCCTAGATTGCCGAAGTGCATTCTTGATATTTCTGTGTATGTACTGTGTGCGTCTAACGTTTCAACCTTAACGAGACAACTTTCAAAGTATTCTCTTTTGACCGCGAGGCTGAAAAGACTCGTTCTACGCATAAGCGCTTCGACTGTTTATTAGCAGTCTATGGCTGGCGTACTGTGCTGATGGCAAATTGAGATTCATGCGGAGAACCAAAGTGCACTTTGGCCTTTAGAGAGCACCATAATGTTGCCTTTAAATGCTATATATGTAGGCAGCTCACTAGATTTTGTAACAGAACCTCCATGTTGATTTGACTACAGGAATTCCAGGTATTGTTGATGGTTTGGATCATAGACCGTAAAAAAAGATGGACGACGCCCCTTCGCTCTTTTCCATTGGTGAGAACTGAAGCCGCCAGTGTCCCGATATGGCGCTGATGTCTTGGGACTTGAGTCTGCGCAGTTGCGATTTCGGGACCAGACCTGCGCAGTAGTGAGCAGGAAGTAAAGCCGCGAAATCAAGGCCCCGCCCTCACTCTCGCTGAATCAATCGCAAGCACACGCCCCTGCACTTTTGACTTTTGACTTATGACGGTGTGAAATAATTAATTATAGAAATTTAGATATTAAATTTAAAGCTCCAATCTCCTCAGTCCTCCGAAGATCCCGAAAAAAAGTCTGTTGGTGCTTCAGTGTCTACTTCGCTCAGAGAACCTGTCAATCACAGCTGTCAATCATGATGTCACAGCACCGTTTTTATAGCATCAAATAACTAAAAACAAACTTATTTTGAAAACAAACACTTGAAATGACATCAACGTGATAGAAACGACAGTAAATGACAGAAACTATCCTTGGAAAAAAGATATGTGAAGTGTAATTTAATTGTTTAGTTGGTCTCACGTCCCGTTGAATAACATGGGGAGGCGGGGCTTATGACCTATACTAGGACCAGCCACCGGGGGGCGATCGAGACGTTTTGGCTTCACTTCTGAGGGCTTGTGCGGCACACTTGGTTTGGATGAATAAGCTGCTTGTTGTGAACTTTCGAACCTCACTGTGTAGCAGAGCGACTGTAGAGCTTAAATGAGGCTCCGTCAGTGGTGTGTGTTGTTATTGTGCCTTGTCTGTTTATTGAATTTGCTGACATAAGCCAGTGACCACCCCCCATCTCGCCAACATTTGTCGCGGCAATGGCTCTAGAGTCGTAATTCACTCGTCCGCTCCACTTATGCTCCGCTCTTCTGCCGGTGCTGTCATGAGCGCCCCCCCTTCCCCCCTTTTAATTAGACAACAAAACAAAAAAATGTGAATATTCATAAACAGAGTTCTCATTAATATGCACAATTATGCAAATGAGCACACAACTGCGGCTCTTCTCTCCAGAGATGTTTGTGAGCGTTTGGGGGGGTTCGGGAAATTTCTGCACCATCAATCTTTAAAATTCGGCATCTTTCCAGTCCAGTGTGCTTTGAGTTGTAGCGCAAACATTGATGTGAATATAAGACAGGTTTGCATTGCTCACCTCAAGTGTCAACTCGCATGTCAACTGGTAATTTAGAGAAGATGTACATCTTTAAAATAATAAAAATAATTTACAAATGCTTGACCGCCCAGCTTTAGTTTGCTTATGATAACTAGCAAGTTCAATTAATCTCAGTATCTTTAGTCTTATGAGTGTTATTATCGTGACATTTTATCTTGTACAAGATAAATGTTTTAATGTTATGATTGATAATCAATATGATGGATGATTCCAGATATGGGGACTCGGGTCACATTTTAATTGACTTCAGACTCGACCTGAGAATATATACTTCAGCTTTAAGAGGATGTATTCAATGTGCTTACTAACATTAAATTGAGAATGAATGTATCTTTTAAATGAACTGAAAAGATGCATTAACCTGAGAGTCAACACTGCATAAAGGCTTGGGTACACTTTGTTTTTCTGTGTTTCCGATCAACCGTGTTGCTTTTCAGAGTATAGCCTTTTGCACGGAGCGATCAGCAACGCAGACAATAGAAGAATGCTTTGGCCTGAGGATGTTAATACTTGCTTGGATCTTGAATACAAGCATATTTTGTCAATGGCACTTGAAATATTTTCACTTGTTTAACAGTTAGACCAGAAATGCCTCTTCAAGATGCTTTCTCTGAAACAATTTAACAAATCTTAAGCAGAGTAGCTCCTCAAGTAAAATATACCTTATCTTAAATGATCCATTTTGATTGGAAATTAAGTAAAAATATATGCATTAAGAACAAATTTTGTTGTGCGACTTGGAGGACAAATCTCAGTTGCCTCCACGTCTGAGACCCTCAATCCACGCATCTTATAACGTGGCTTGTTGAGCGTGTTACAGTTGAGATGTGGTGCACGTGGAGGCTTCACGCCATAACTTGCCATGCACCGAGAGCGACCACATCATATGGCTCGCTGTGCATGACACCACGGAGACTCACAGCATATGGAGGCTCATGCTACTCTCCACGATCCACACACAACTTACCACACGCCCCATTGAGAGAACCACTAATCACCACCACGAGGAGGTTACCCCATGTGACTCTACCCTCCCTAGCAACCGGGCCAATTTGGTTGCTAAGGAGACCTGGCTAGAGTCACTCGGCACACCTTGGATTCAATCTCACGACCCAGCCCTAAGAAGGAATAAAGCGAATTTATTCACACACATTCAAAGTCGTTACCCTGCCGAAGCAGCAACACTGGGTCCTGGGATGAAAGGTAATAAAAGAACCACATTATAGTGACCACGAGGAGTTTACCCCATGTGACTGTACCCTCCCTAGCCACCGGGCCAATTTGGTTGCTAAGGAGACCTGGCTGGAGTCACTCCGCACACCCTGGTGTTCGAACTCGTGAACTCAAGGAGTGGTAGTGTGAATGGGTGAATGAGTCAACAGTGTAAAGCGCTTTGAACCCACTAACAAAAATTGTGTAACAGAAGTGTAATTAATTATGTTTGTTTGTGTTTCAGGACTAGATGAGAGAAGCGGGTCAGGCCCTTGGGCTCCAGGAGAACCAAACAGTCCGTCCTACACACGGGTCAGTACACACACATACCCGCTTGTATTATAATATACATTTTATCATATAAATTCCAAGAATAAACCCCATATTTTCTAAAATACATTTTAATGTTTTGGAGCATTTCACTTTTTCAACCTAACTTTTCGTTGGAATATTTTTTTTTTTTTTTTCAGCACTTAACCACTTTAAATTTTGTTTTATGATCTTGTGTAATGTTGTTTGTATGTTTAGGTATATGGAGACAGCACTCATTACAGTGAGCATGATGGCATGTACAACGTAGGAATTGACGGTAAGTTAAAGCAGCACAACATTCACATAAAGGCTCTTGTGCATTTTGTCCTTTTATTTACTTGTAATTATTAAGCAGACGCAACTTAATGGAATCGCACAGGAGCTGCACAGGATTTCTGTCAACGAAGCTCCACATGGGATGTTAAGGGGGAGGGTTAATCCTCAGGGGCCCGGCCTCTCGTGGGGGTTTAAAGCAGGGTGGCCCTCAAACCCCCACCCCAGAAAGAGCAGGATGGGGCTACTTAATTACCACTTAGGTGTTTATAATGGGACCATTTTTTGTTTGTGCTCAGTCTTAAACCATAAACACTTTAAGGCCCAGACACACCAAACCGTCATCAAAGAACTAGCGGCGACTGTGTTGTCGCCTCATGTTGCCTGCATCTGGACCAAAAAGTTGCTCTTGAACACACCGCAAAGACAACACCCAACGGCCAACTAGCACGTACGTTCTGCGCTTGCGTGAGAGGAAATATCTCTCCATACCAGCAGGTGGCAGTAGTCTGTATTTGTCATTCATATAGTCCTATATTGGGCGGCTGTGGCTCAGGTGGTAGAGCGGGTCGGCCACTAATCGCAGGATGGGTGGTTCGAATCCCGGCCCACACGAATCCACATGCCGAAGTATCCTTGGGCAAGACACTGAACCCCAAGTTGCTCCCAATGTCAGGCTAGCGCCTTACATGGCAGCTCTACCGCCATTGGTGTATGAATGGGTGAACGTGTCACAGTTCGTCACTTCCGTTTTTCTTCTTACACTCTGGTTCGGTTAGCTGAACAGCCAATCAGACTGATCGTTCTCACCGACGTGCTCCGATGCCAATTCAACATGCTCAATCGGCCGAAAAGCCACCGACGGGGGTCCAACTAGTGCCAATGGTGCGGAACACAACACAAAAACTAGGCCGACCGACACTCAACGAACGGCTCGACATTGGCCGACCATCAGCTTGGCGTGTCACATCCTTTAGCCAGTCGAGCGGACGCAGACAGATGGAGTCCAGCGACCTTCAAACGAGCATTATCAGCCTATATATATATATATATAAATCACAATCTAATTCTTTCATATTTAATGCACTAATAAGTTTATTGTAATAATAAATGACTAGTGTCTTAGTTATTACAGCCAGTTAACTGATATAGCAAATAAAATCTTTTAGTCAAATTCTCATTTTGGTTGTTTACGTTGTAAGAGGCTTTTCACAAAAATGTGTTTTTGTTTCAGTCCGCACTATATTCAGCATTCCCACAGTCATGGAAAATCATAAGTGTTGTGTGTTTGTTACAGGTAAATCTGAAAGAGGCTACCAGTTTGGCACACAGGTAATGTTTATACTGACATTAAATCTTTATTTGCTGCTGCTTCTGTGCTCCACTCAAGTCATCATTTTCTTATTTCAGCCGCAGCTTTTGTCAAGTGAAATTGGCATCTCTGGTTCTGATGGTCTTTCCCCTCCATCCATGAAAGCTGCTTCTCAGTTCTACCCCTATATCACCCGCAGGAGGATTGGCGAGTCTAATATAGGTGAGATGAGATCTTAATTCATACAGCGTTGCCTCATGTGATATATTCTGTGCGAGTGCGTGCATGGTGGATTTTTAGTAGCAGCTAGCGTGTTGGTAAGAATCCATCCATCCATCCATCCATCCATCCATCCATCCATCCATCCATCCATCCATCCATCCATCCATCCATCCATCCATCCATCCATCCATCCATCCATCCATCCATCCATCCATCCATCCATCCATCCATCCATCCATCCATCCATCCATCCATCCATCCATCCATCCATCCATCCATCCATCCATCCATCCATCCATCCATCCATCCATCCATCCATCCATCCATCCATCCATCCATCCATCCATCCATCCATCCATCCATCCATCCATCCATCCATCCATCCATCCATCCATCCATCCATCCATCCATCCATCCATCCATCCATCCATCCATCCATCCATCCATCCATCCATCCATCCATCCATCCATCCATCCATCCAGTTAATAATATTGTTTTATTTCAGATCAACCACCTAAGAAGATCCGTAAGGTTCCTCCTGGATTGCCGTCATCGGTAAGTGTTGATGTGACCTCATTAGTGTCTGAGCCCAGAGTATCACGCACACATATACTTGCTGGAGTGTACATACTCTGTACGTGCTATGAAGTAAGAAAACAGTCAATAGTTTCTGTATAGGAGTGTGTCTTGCCCTTTTATGGTCGCATTTACTGTGTATGCAGTCGTGCATGCATGTGCATGCTGTCAAAACTCCCCCCCCCCCCAACGCACGCGCGCGGCTTTAACCGGCAAATCTCTGCATGGGCTGAGTGCTCATCCACTGATTCCTCTGAGGCCTCCGAGTGTTGCCGTTGGAAACTGTGCTTGTTCTACTTTCAATTGTAACATGTTTCGTGTTGAAAGCAATATATTCTGATGTGCCTATATATGGGTCAGCTTCTAGATTTCTTTGAAATTATTTGACTTCTGTTTGACCACGGATGTCAACCGGCTCCTGTCCGGAATGTGCATGTGATAAGCGTGTCCTTCTCGTGCGCTCTGATGCGCACGCTGTCAGCAGAGGCTTGCACCGAACTCCCGCAACAATATAAACTGATGGTGAACGCAAAGCACTCTGGTTTCACTTTAAATGCTCATGTAATGGCAAATACTTCTGGTTCGTACATGATGTGTTAATGAAATGATGAGAGACTAAATCTCAAAGGGCTCGAAGGTTTAATCAGAGCATTAAAATAACGTGTGAAAGTGAAGACATTAGAACTGTTTTACTACTGCATAATATAATAAATTATATAAATATATATATAATATATAATTCTTTTTTTTTTATATATATAATGTAAAATAAATAACAAATCAGTGTAAATGTAAAATTGACCAAAACTGAAGTTGACCAAAAAGAGACACGGCAAGCAATCTGTCTGTCCACACTAGGCGTGGCGCGACTGCGATATTAATTCACTAAAATGAACAATGATAATAAAATGTATGTAAAAATTTGTCTTTTTTCTTTCATTTCTCCTCATTTCTCCCTGTGTGTCTGCAGCTGTCTGTGATGTTGGCCGCACTCCAGTAATGAGCAGATGGCTCTTTAATTGGGAATATCTCTCTCTCTCCTTTCTGTATCTCCTCGATCGCTCTTCTCTTCCATCTCGTCATGTTTAGTGACATCTCTCTTGAACATTTTCCTCGTATTTCGCTTTCTCATATCCCGGAACGGTGGTTTTAAACCCTAGTTGCATGTGATTGGCTTGTGATGTGGTCACGGGGTTCCCATTGTCATGAAAAACCTGGACAAATCGGGGAATTTTACATTTGGTCATTTCCATAACTGGAAAAGTAACAGAAATGAGAATTCGATTGAATCGCGTAATAAGAAAAACATTCTATTAATCAAGAAAGACGCTAGAAAATGCTCTTTTTGAGCAATCTCTATAAAATGATGTTCAAAAACTCGTGCATTGCTAATTATATCAAGCACACAATGAAGTTTAAATGGGATTCCTTTGTGTTTGCCAGCCATGCTTGAATCTTGAGTCTATTAAATTACAACATTCCCTGGAGGCCAGATGTGTTCTCTGATCTCTGATGAATGTTTCCTGATTTATCACACATGCACAGTAACAACACACAACTTCACATTGGGGATGCCGTGGCTTGAGATTACTGTCTGAAGAAAAATCACGGTTAACCGGTATTTTGGTTATTTGCAATGTTTCTTAAATAAGATAAACAACAGCACTAATGCCAAAAATGCATATATCACAATTGTACGACTTAGTGGACGTATTTTTGGGGTATATGTGGATGCTAAGGGCAGCCCTACAATAAGAAATAAATAGGATGTATATAATAAGATGCTCCAATCTAGGGCACAACCCCGCTTATGTGCATCCCGAGCTCAGCGATGTGCTCCAGTGTAACCAGATTGCTTCAAAAGGCGTCAAGGCGTCCAACAGTTTAATAAAGCAGTCCGTTGTCTGTCAGACACCCCAACATAAAGAATCTATGAAATGACTGTCCACAACACCTCACAAATAACCCTGTGGACTTTGCATTATAATGGGAACATTGCTTACAGCAGGCAATGTAATAATAGTCCGATAATGACTAAAATTGACGTTTTAAGTGGGATTAATTTGTACAAAAGCAATGCTTTTTAAGTAATGAGCAACATTCAAAAAATTGTATTATATGATTGCCGAGCAAACGGCATTAACAGCAACACCTGTAGAGTCCAGAAACATCTCTTCAGTTTCCTGTCATTTGTTTACCTCTCACGAGAGCGTGTTGCACTTATTACACTCCCCACGGAAACAAGTGAAAGCGGAACTAATATTACCAACATCCAACAAAATGAATAGGAAGGAAAATCCATCCATCTTCAACCGCTTATCCGAGGTGTTCCCAGGCCAGTGTGGAGATGTAATCTCTCCACCTAATCCTGGGTCTTCCCGAGGCCTCCTCCCAGCTGGACGTGCCTGAAACACTTCCCAGGGGGGCATCCTTACCAGATGCCCAAACCACCTCAACTGACTCCTTTCGACGCAAAGGAGCAGCGGCTCTACTCCGAGCTCCTCACGGATGACTGAGCTCCTCACCCTATCTCTAAGGGAGAAGCCCGCCACCCTTCTGAGGAAGCCCATTTCGGCCGCTTGTACTCGTGACCTAGTTCTTTCGTTCATGACCCATCCTTCATGACCGTAGGTGAGGGTAGGAACAAAAATTGACCGGTAGATCGAGAGCTTTGCCTTCCGGCTCAGCTCTCTTTTCGTGACAACGGTGCGATAGAGCGAGTGCAATACCGCCTCCGATTCTCCGGCCAACCTCCCGCTCCATTGTCCCCTCACTCGTGAACAAGACCCCGAGGTACTTGAACTCCTTCAGTTGGGGCAATACCTCCTTCCCTACCTGGAGTACGCACTCCATCGGTTTCCCTATGTAGGAAGGAACGTACATATAATAAATCTATCTTTTAAATTGAATTACACCAATAGGTTCAACTTCAGTTTGACATTAAGCCTCATTCTTTAGGACTATCTTATATACAGTAAAGAACAGTTTGTATAAGCCAACTAGTTTTAAGGCCTAGAATAAAGTGTAACAATTATATTTTTTGCATACTGAATTATTCAATCAATCAACATTATTTTTGACAGCAAAAACTAGGCAATAACTATGGTTTTACTGACAGGGAAATGTAGTTAACGGTGTTTTGACAGAGCGGCTGATAAAAGTTAAATGATCAGCATCGATTGATGAGATGAAAAGAAAATTGGAGATCAGTATCAGATGTTAAAATGTTGATCGGAGCATCCCTAATATTTAAGTCGACTGTTTTAAAAACTAATGTTGATGATTAGTGGGCTGAGATCCCATCACGAAATGGACAAAAACAGGTACATGGTGGACGGTAACATTTGGATATGAAGAAGACTTTGTTTCACTGTTTATATGTTTGTGCTTGAACTGAAAAAAGGTCCCAGTTTGGCTCTTTTTAAGAGGGCTCAAGTGTGAAAACCCCAGCAGCCTTTTTGCAGAATATTCAAAATAATCGCAATATGACTTATTGTCCAAATCGTGTAGCACTAGTTTTAATTCTTCCCTTTAAAATCACCACAGCTAAAAATGATTAAACTCACTAGTTTGTTGTTTGACGACTGGTGGAGCATCCGGTCTCATTCGTAGGATGCTTTTCTTTCGATGACTTCTGTCTGCATAATTTACATCCGTCGTCTTCAGTCAGTCATTTAAACGCTCCCTAACAGCCGATTAAGTCAGGTTTTATTTTTGGATCGGAGTCTGGTAGATTGCATTCCTCTGTTTGTGTGTAGTAGCCCCAGTTGCCACCGTCCGTAACCATAGCAACCGCTCCAGTACCCACACAGGCGCAAGAGTTTTCACATTAATAACTCTTTCATATATCATATGTTTATACATAAAAGCATTTCACTTTTCTTTTTTTTTTTTATCCCATTTTCTCCCAATGTTGGAATGCCCAATTCCCGCTACTTAGCAGGTCCTCGTGGTGGCATGGTTATTCTCCTCAATCCGGGTGGCGGAGGACGAGTCTCAGTCGCCTCCGTGTCTGAGACCGTCAATCCGCGCATCTGATCACGTGACTCGTTGTGCATGACACCGCGGAGACTCACATCATGTGGAGGCTCATGCTACTCTCCACGATCCACACACAACTCACCACACGCCCCATTGAGAGAACCACTAATCACCACCACGAGGAGGTTACCCCACGTGACTCTCCCCTCCCTAGCAACCGGGACAATTTGGCTGGTTTGCGTCACTCAGCACGCCCTGGATTGGAACTCGCGACTCCAGCGGTGGTAATCGGCGTCAGTTTTTGCGGTTAAAAACATCACCGTTAATTTAATCGCGGGTTAATAGTGAAACCGTATAATCATGACATGCAGCGGGATCGTCTGTTTTCAGAAACATCTGATCCTGAATCCATCTTCTCTTACCTCTGTCCGCAGGTCTATCCAGGTGCCACAGGTGAGGACTATAACCCGGGCAGTACTGGATATCCTGGATCTAAAGCTGGAAACCTCTATCCGGGATCCTTTTTTGTGCAAGGTGTGTATGTGCAGAAGATAGGATGAGTAGCTTCTGTCGAAAGGCTTGTGTTTTATATTCCGGCCACATCCACGTTAATCCGTCAGCTCAGTGGTGACGTCGCTCTGCTTACATTTAATATATAATTTACCATCTATAAATGTAATTAATGTTAACATTATACATCAAAGGTCAAAGGGTTCAACATTGATCTCCGATCTCTGTTTCACGATAGCAATCCTCCAGAAACAGCAATTGAGTTACTTGTGTCAGGAGTACAAATGAACACATGCGATATCAAAACGGGACTTTTATTATGAAAACACGATCTCCAGATGAATCCAGTTCAACACACTTGGGTCAGTCGTCCATGACAAGCGTTCATTAAAAACATCCAATAGCACTTTTTGTCCATAAAAGTGATAAATGTGAGAAATATTGATATATTCTCCGTTGTTTACATGAGATTTCGTCATCGTTCTTCATCAAACTGCAATCTGAGCAGCGTTCATGTTGTAAAACTGTTTATGATCTGATATATTAGAGTCTCATAAACAAAACCAGCCCATCTCCAAAGTCTATTTATAAAAATGTGGCGTAATTTTATTCATAATAGTCGAGCAGTGCCGTCAGATTTAGTGTCGTCTTGAGAGGCGGAGCCTTAATTTTACTGTGAACACTTCCAGAGATTTTACAGAGATTAAAGCTGCAGGAACTCATTTATTATTCAATCATCTTCAGATTAGAAACGAAACTTCTTCAGACTCGTGACTTTGAGAACATTGTATTTCTGGGGTGTCTTGACACTTTTATTATTGTATTATTTAGATGATAAAAACATGTTCAGCACAAAATATTTCCATTACTTTAAACTTCAGCTTCTCTAACTTTAATAAATAACAACAAATATTAATTGTGAAACTTGGGACATAAAGCCCAAAGTGACTTCTTACAAAAGATGCTACAACTGTGTCCAAACTCCAAACGGTCCCGTAAATACAGCCATTTCAGTTCGGGTCATTTTCATGGTTTGTGCTCAAAAAGGGGGCGTTCATCAACAGGTTAAGCAATATTGCAAACATTACAATGATCCTAATGTGCTTTTTATTTGGCCAGTTTATGTTTCTTAAACTAGTTTTCACACCCACTTTGTTTCTTGACTCGTGATAGATTTTTTTAGCATCGTCTCGGGCTTAAACTCGTTTGCAAATATGGTGATACATTTTCCAGCAATCCGTTCAAATGTACATTAAATGATCTTGTCTTGTGTTTACAGATGGCCTTCCGGACCACTGGGGTCCGTCTGGTTATCCTCCTGTTATGAGTAACGCACCTCACATTGGTCAGCCGGCCCCCTTCCCCTCTATCAACACACAGGTGAGCTATGGTCTGGAATCGAACCTTCATGTGGAAAAGTCCTTGAACGCCCCTCGTGTTGAGTCAAGAGCGGTTTCAGCGATTTCATTGGCTCTTTGGCAGCACCAGTAGTAGATGTTGTTGAGGGTCATGTGTTTTGTGTCCAACTTTAACTCTAACACCGAGTTAAAAGCGGTTATCTGACACTTCACATAGGTCATTAAAAACGAAAATTGGTGGATTTCTAGGTTTAATTGTCATGTTGTTTTGGCCCATTTAAAAATGGTGAAAAATGGTTTCATTTGGTCTAAATGCGCTTGGACTCTCCGTAACAATGAACAAGAATAAATGTGTATATATGTTTTTTATGCTACTTTGTATTGATGCAGTGTTAGGTTGTTTTGTGTGGTTACTAGGGCATTGTTATGGTGTTGCTAGGCGGTTGCTTGGACAGTGGCTAAAGAGACCATGCTGAAGGAACTGCTATTCTCTTAGAGGTGTAAATCGCAAGTTTCATCACGATTTGATCTTTTATCGATTCTCTTAAGGCCTGTTCACACCAAATCCGTGACGGTTTTACGAGATGAAGGTCTATTCACACACAGTCCGTATAAAGTCACTCCTGTACAGTAGGGGGCGCTGTTGCGGTGCTGTTGTCATTACAGCTGTTAGAGTATTTTGCTACGAGTATATTTCAAAGGATTCCCGAAGCCAACTTCACTTTTTATAATGCCTGGATAATATAACACTAGTTACAGTGATATAAACACATGTGGTATAATGTACATTAAGGATAACAGGTATATATTATAAAATATGATGCATATTGGGGGGGCCTGGGTATCTCAGCGAGTGTTGACGCTGACTATCACACCTTGAGTCGTGAGTTTGAATCCAGGGCGTGCTGAGTGACTCCAGCCAGGTCTCCTTAGCAACCAA
Source organism: Xyrauchen texanus (assembly GCF_025860055.1). NCBI lineage: Eukaryota > Metazoa > Chordata > Actinopteri > Cypriniformes > Catostomidae > Xyrauchen > Xyrauchen texanus. The sequence continues at coordinate 1,944,879 of NC_068281.1, forward strand.
ATTGTCCCGGTTGCTAGGGAGGGTAGAGTCACATGGGGTAACCTCCTCGTGGTGGTGATTAGTGGTTCTCTCAATGGGGCGTGTGGTGAGTTGTGTGTGGATCGTGGAGAGTAGCATGAGTCTCCACATGCTGTGAGTCTCCGCGGTGTCATGCACAACGAGTCACGTGATCAGATGCGCAGATTTACGGTCTCTGAAGATGGAGGCATCCGAGACTTGTCCCGTATTGAGGTGAGTAACCGCGCCACCATGAGGACCTACTTTATAGTATATATCCATCGATGACATTGATTATTTGATTGTTGCATTGATCCAGATCGATGGATCGTTGATTCATGGTGCCTTGACACGTGTGCGGAGCATTTCCGACGTTTATGTCCTGAAATATGAATGCATTTAGGAAGGATTAAACGTGTGCATTGAATGCATGAAGTCTCTTTTGGATTAAAGCATGTACATTTAAAAACTGCATTTTGACATGTATCTGTCTTGGCCTTAGAAGAGACAGCCTCTGCCGTTGTCACCGCAGAACTACCCTCTGCATGGCAGCGAGGTGAATTTACCCTCCAGTTTCCAGTCCACTTCAGTGGGCTATGGAGTTTCCAGTCACACGCCGCCCATCAACGGAGCAGACAGCATTATGGGTAAGATGTCCCGCCCTGACTTTCTGACCCAGTTTGCATGTGTGCATCGGAGTAATGCATCTAAACATGCTTTGCTCTCTCGTTTACAGTTAACAGAGGAGGAAACACAGGAAGTTCTGGTGCTGAGATCGGTAAAGCTCTTGCTTCGGTGAGTTCAGACATCAACACGTTGCACAACTGTCATGCTAGCGTTTGCTATTTAACGTTAGAACAACAACTAGTGGTTGAGCAGAGTAGGTTCTGTAATGGCCGATGTTGATATTTAGAGCGCTGGATGGGTGCTAGACTGACTATATTTATTTTTATATCAAGTATATCCTCATAAACCTCTTGCCACCTTCAGCCCCTCAACGTTGTCGTTGTCTGTATTTACTTTTAGATCTATTCTGACAATAACGGCAACAGCTTCCCCTCGAACCCCTCCACTCCTGTGGGTTCACCTTCAAACGTTGCTGGTGGGTTTTTTGAACGTTCTTCTCTGTAGATGGCTCTTTCATACCTGCACACGTGAGGTCTTGATTGACTTCTGTTTGTGTCTCCTCAGCTTCTGCGTCTCATTGGCCCAAAAGTTCTTCTCAGCCCGCTCCATCACCAGGTTTTGTGGCGAGTCTGCAGGCACAGGTATGTTCCTGACTGTCACCATGGAGACCACAACATTAGTCTGTTTGCAAATGACTGGCATCAGTCAGAAAATAGGCATCGATCATGTCAATATGTTTTCAAATTAATTAATTTGTGTTTTTATAATGTCATTTTTAAAGGTTATGAGTTGTGATGAATGCCGAAATAAATAAATGATTACTGATTATGGATTTTTAGTTTAATATTGAAAGTCTGGGACAAGTTTTACACCGTGACATCTAGACTTGAATGACATTTGAAAAGTACCAAATATAAATCAGAGGCGGGGTGAAAAGAGTCCGATTCAGTTTTAACGAAACCCTCTTATGACAAATAGAATAAAGTTAAAATGTGTTCGTTTTAAATTCAGATCGACCACTGGGACAAATGAAAGTGCACAAAGTTGAAGAAACATCTACCTGTCTGTCTGTATATCGATCTGTCTCTTTCTCTCTATGGATCTGTCTGTCCATCTAACTGTCTGTCTGTCCATCTATGGATCTAGCTAACTGTCTGTCCATCTATGGATCTAGCTAACTGTCTGTCTGTCTCGTCCATCTATGGATCTAGCTAACTGTCTGTCTGTCCGTCCATCTATGGATCTAGCTAACTGTCTGTCTGTCTGTCCGTCCATCTATGGATCTAGCTAACTGTCTGTCTGTCTGTCCGTCTATGGATCTAGCTAACTGTCTGTCTGTCTGTCCGTCTATGGATCTAGCTAACTGTCTGTCTGTCTGTCCATCTATGGATCTAGCTAACTGTCTGTCTGTCTGTCCGTCTATGGATCTAGCTAACTGTCTGTCTGTCTGTCCGTCTATGGATCTAGCTAACTGTCTGTCTGTCTGTCCGTCCATCTATGGATCTAGCTGACTGTCTGTCTGTCTGTCTGTGGATCTAGCTAACTGTCTGTCTGTCTGTCTGTGGATCTAGCTAACTGTCTGTCTATCTGTCTATGGATCTAGCTAACTGTCTGTCTGTCTGTGGATCTATCTAGCTGTCTGTCTGTCTATCTATCTTGATTATATATGTTGATTCAATTTTATATATTCATTGCAGCTTGCCAAAATAATGTTTCTTTGGCATCGGTCACAGTGTTGTTGTATATTTACTTGTGATCTGAAGCAGTTTTCTGTCGTGCTCTGCAGAGTAAGTTGGATGATCGTTTGGGTGAAGCTCTGCATGTGTTGAGGAATCACGCCGTCGGTGGACAGGGTCTCACCGCAGACATGCAGAGTTTATTGACTGCAGCCGTTTCTGGTCATCCTGCCGGTGCAGCTGCGCTGGGCTCCATCAGTCAGGCCTTCGGACTATCCAACCGACTGACGGCCATGGTGAGTAGTGTTCACGTGATGTGTGTATTTTGGTCAGTGCATTGGCTCTCTTCATAGGGAGCTACCACACTGTATAGTGTCTTCATAGGGAGCTACCTTTGCCCTCAATAGACACTGATAATAATCAAGAAGAAATAATTCTAAAACTGATGAATCGCAATATTGTAACATTTGATTTGAAGCAGAGAACTATTTGAAAACCAGAGTTTTACTTCCTGAGTCCTGCTGTTGTAAGTTCTGTGTTTTAACGTCTCCCTATCCTTGCCCTCCAGATGTCCAATCTCAGTGATGATGCAGCAGGTGTACCGACGTCTGCCGCTCATCTGCAGGGACATCACGCCCCTCACCAAGCCCCGCCCACTTCACAATCCGACACTTTTACCAGTCAGTGCTGCTCTCCTATTTCATGATATTAGATTAAATGAGATTAATCAAGTTGGTACATGTTGTCAAAAAAAACAATAGTGGCTAATAGAGTGTGTGTGATTTCTGTACCACTAGCAGAATCTTACGAAATTGCTGGTTTACTTACAGTTGACTTTGCGCATTGTTGTCATTTGTCAGGTCTCTCCAGTGCTCTGCCTCGTTCCTCACACTCCAGCAGCTCAGATATAAAGCGAGAAGATAAGGAAGATGATGAGAATCTGTCCATCGCTGATAAATCAGAGGACGAGAAGAAAGATGGAAAGAGCCACACACGAACAAGGTACCTGCTACACTCGTTCAGAGGATGCTCGTATTACATTCAGACTTTTTATCTATTACAAATGTGTCTTTTGTACGTGTATTTAAATGACCATTAAATCTGGAGCTACAAGTATTGTTTTAAGGTGAAAACTCAATCTGAAAGTGTGCCGATAAACTGGAGCACCTAAATCAGTTCCTGCAAATTACACCTTCATTTGATTATTTTTATAAGCCAAATAAACACGCACATGGGCCACGTCCACACTAATACATTTTAGTTTTAATTTCGCTACGTTTATGGTTCTCATCAACACTGGAGCCATACCGAGAACTGAGACTTTCCGGAAACACTCCCCATAAACGCATGCTTTAAAAAAAAAAACTATGTTTTAGTTTTGGTGTATGGCCCAACACTGATAGGGGGCATTCATACATGACACACGCTCAGATCTGAGCTCACGCTCCGATTTGTCATTAGCTATTCAAACATGTTGCGATAGTCAGCGTCAATACTCGCTAAGCTATCACACCTGGAGTCGCTAGTTCGTATCCAGGCGTGCTGATTGACTCTAGCCAGGTCTCCTTAGCAACCAAATTGGCCCGGTTGCTTGGGAGGGTAGAGTCACATGGGGTAACCTCCTCGTGGTCGCTACAATGTGGTTCTCGCTCTCGGTGGGGCATGTGGTTTGTCGTGCGTGGATGCCGCGGAGAATAGCGTGAAGCCTCCACACGCGCTATGTCTCCGTGGTAACGCGCACAACAAGCCACGTGATAAGATGCGCGGATTGGTGGTCTCAGACGCGGAGGCAACTGAGATTCGTCCTCTGCCACCCGGATTGAGGCGAGTCACTACACCACCACGAGGACTTGGAGCGCATTGGGTATCGGACGTTCCAAATTGGAATGTTGCGATTTTTGTTTCTCAATAATACAACATAGAATTTAGAATAACCAAACACTTTAATAAAAGTAAACGAAAGACGCTTGTCCTGTTCCCTTCTTGTTCCTGAAGTGGCATTAATGTGTTGCTTAATCGATATTGCATAATAGTAAAAAAAACGGAAATCATTTTGACACGCCGTCTCAAAAACTGCAACACTCATTGTGTGAACCGCGATGCAACGACCAAATATGTCCTTATGACTAGGGATGCACCAGTACCGTTTTTCTTCCAAGTTTCCATACATGAACTCCGTATCGGCTGATCCCGATTGGATACCAGTGTTGCTTTTTTTCTGAATCCGTTTAGACCATCTATACCTCTATACTGTGTGGAAGGGATTGTTTTTTATTTATTTTAAAAAACACAAACATCTAGCTAAAATAGAGAGAGCGCGCATAAACCATGTCCATGGAACATTCCAGGAAGACAGTGACCATAGTGTCTGTGTGTAGGATAGTTCGTAGTTTAATGTGCTACTTATTTAAATGTATTTCTTAAAAGCAGCCTTTTGAGATTCACAACGCTATCGTATGTCTTCAAGAGACTTTAGATAAAATGCAAGAGTCATATGGACTAGTTTAATGGTGCTTTTTGGAGCTTGATGCAAGTGAGGTTCGATTAGTTTAATGCATAAGAAACCCTCAGAAAACAAGTCAAAAATCATTGCCTTTATGCCACTCTTTTAAAATACTTAACCTATTAAGAGAGAGAAATGCGCTGAAAAGTTGCACGTATTTCACGACTCGCATTAGCCATCGATCTAATCTGACAGCTGTTCGGTTAAGAATGTTAGCCAGTAACAGTTACGATTAAAAACAATATAGTTAGGATAGAAGAAAATAGGCCTGTGAGAAATTTACAATGAACCAAATTAATTGTAAACATGACGTGCACACTGAATAAAAGATGTTAAGCAGGCGACACATCGTTGAAAATAACCGTCTTGATCAGCAGGGTAAAAACAATTTGCATATCCAGCCTTAAACAGTGATTTTCTAGGCTACTTACTCAAAAGTTTAGATTTTTACGAGCAAAATGAACTTGTCAACGTGGTCTGGTAAAAGACGGGACATGAGGCGATTATACTGCACTTGAAAAAGACGTTCCACTGCAAAATAACTTATAAGCATGCACAGATTTAAAGACGACTCTGATGTGAAAACCAATTCACTTCCCGCACCTCCACAGAAGAGCTTTCTATAGTTGCTCGTCTTACAAGTGGTCATTTTTCGGCACGCGCTGTGAGTTGGAGAGTTAAGAAGGGCGTGCGGCATGCTCCAGATATCCTCTGATTTTTTTTTGTGATTTGTATTATTAATTGTATTTCAAATGTAACATTAACATAATTTTAGCGCATCCATGGTAAAAATACACCGGCAAACGTAAATGTGGAAACATATTGACCGACTACTTATTCCAGTGTCGACTAGTCTTGCACGTCCTTACTTGATGGTAACGACCATGACTAACGCACCGTATCGGATTTGGATCACACTCGTCGGTCTAATACCGATCCGGTTAAAATCGTCATTATCGGAGCCGATTTCGATCCATGTGCTGGACCGGTGCATCCCTACATCTGAAAAATGTGTTTATAGTAACAATAAAAAAAAAAACAACGCACATCTTGGGTGTACACCTCCTACGTCTGCTTACGGACACATACTGTACACTTCTAAATGGAGTATCTACAGTAGCTCATGCTACACTTTTTAGAATGTTACATACGTTCATTGGCGCTAAAAACACACATACACATCCCTCCGTCAGTGTGCAGTGATTGTTGTTCCTGTAACCCCTCTCACCTCTGTTCCTCTGACACATGAAGTCTTGACGACGAAGAGGATGAGGAGGATTTGCCAATCGAGGTGAAGCAGGAGCGTGAGAAAGAGCGGCGCGTGGCCAATAACGCCCGTGAGCGTTTGCGTGTGCGTGACATCAACGAGGCCTTCAAAGAGCTCGGCCGCATGTGCCAGATGCACATGAACAATGAGAAGCCGCAAACCAAACTGCTCGTCCTGCACCAGGCCGTTAACGTTATTCTCAACCTGGAGCAGCAAGTGCGAGGTCAGTGTGTGTGGCTGACCTCAGATCAGCGTTCGGATGCGAGCAGGCACTGTGGAGATCTGTCTGTGGGTCGGGCCACCTGATTGGGTCGAAGGGGAGGAGGACAGGAAATGCAGGGTCATAAGATTGTCAAAATGGCATTTTCAAAGGAATGTTTCTGGTTCAATACAAGCTAAACTATAGATGCTTTTGATTACCACAGAAAATAGTAGACTCGTCCATCATTTTGTGTGTGTATATATATATATATGTGTATATATGTATATATATATATATATATATATATATATATATATATAGATAGATATAGCATGGTACAGATGTGCTCTGTAGCAGCTAACTTGCATGAGCCTAAAACATTTCTCTAGTTATGATTCCATAAAGTTATATTCCTTATAACAGTTTATTTGTATTATGTAATGACAAAACATCATAGAAGCCTCCTGCCTCCCCACGGTCCACACAGGTGCCTGTTTAGGGTGATTGTGGGACTGTCTACACTTCCTGTGTGCTGGTTTTGCATGCTTGTCTTTCCCTTCTTTCCTGTTTTGCACTCACCATTAATGCTTTCCATCTCGTCTACTCTAATAAAGACTTGTGCATTTAGTACACACAGATTAAGTTACTAAACAAACTAATACACTGTAATTAAGAAACTTTCAAGAACATTTCCAAGGTCATATTTCACCCCAAAACCAAACTAAATAAATAAGTATATTTTCCATAAAGAAATTGCATTTTTTTTTTTTTTTTTTGCATTATGATAATTTTCATGACAATTAAGCACATTTCACCCCCCAAATTCTTATTATTTTAATGCATAATGTAAAAATATTTGCTGTATTTTTATACTGCATTTATGCTGATATTACTAAATAAAATAAATCATATTAGTTTTCCTTACTGTATTTCATCGCCATCATGAACAATGGAGAATTACAAACAAACTCAAATGTCTAGATGCATCATTGCAATGAGTATCCAACTGTACTTTTGTTTTTTGGGTAAATTGTGACCTGGACCTGTTTTAATGAGATTCACTCATGCTTCAACACAAATACAGTTGAAGTCAGAAGTTTACATACACTTGAGCTGAAGTCATTAAAACTCATTTTTTAACCACTCCACAGATTTCATATTGGCAAAATATAGTTTTAGCAGGTCATTTAGGACATCTACTTTGTGCATGACATGAGTAATTGTTTATAGACAGATTGTTTCACTTTTTATTGACTATATCACAATTCCAGTGGGTCAGAAGTTTTCAGAATTTGAGTCAATTGGACGCACGTCTGTGGATATATTTTAAGGCCTACCTTCAAACTCAGTGCTTCTTTGCTTGACATCATGTGAAAATCTAAAGAAATCAGCCAAGACCTCAGAAACACTATTGTGGACCTCCACAAGTCTGGTTCATCCTTGGAGCAATTTCCAAACACCTGAAGGTGCCACGTTCATCTGTACAAACAATAGTACACAAGAATAAACACCATGTGACCACACAGCCATCATCCCACTCAGGAAGGAGATGCATTCTGTCTCTTAGAGATGAACGTAGTTTGGTGCTAAAGTGCAAATCAATCCCAGAACAACAGCAAAGGACCTTGTGAAGATGCTGGAGGAAACAGGTGGACGAGTATCTAGATCCACAGCAAAACAAGTCCTACATGGACATCACCTGAAAGGCTGCTTCGCAAGGAAGAAGCCGCTGCTCCAAAACTGCCATAATAAAGCCAGACTACAGTTTGCAAGTGCACATGGGGACAAAGATCTCACTTTTTGGAGAAATGTCCTCGGGTCTGATGAAACAAAAATTGAACTGTTTGGCCATAATTATCATTGTTATGTTTGGAGGAAAAAGGGTGAAGAACACCATCCCAACTGTGAAGCATGGGGGTGCAGCATCATGTTGTGGGGGTGCATTGCTGTAGGAGGGACTTGTGCACTTCACAAAATAGATGACATCATGAGGAAGGATATATTGAAGCAACATCCCAGGACATCAGCCAGGAAGTTAAAGCTCGGTCACAAATGGGCCTTCCAAATGGACAATGGCCCCCAAGCATACCTCCAAAGTTGTGGCAAAATGGCTTAAGGACAACAAAGTCAAGGTATTGGAGCAGCACCACAAAGTCCTGACCTCAATCTGATGCTGACACACCTGACTCCGTTACACCAGTTCTGTCTGGAGGAATGGGACAAAATTCCAGCAACTTATTGGGAGAAGCTTGTGGAAATAAACCCAAAGCATTTGACCCAAGTTAAACAATATAAAGGCAATGCTAACAAATACTACCAAAGTGTGTGTAAACTTCTGACCCACTAGGAATGTGATGAAAGAAAAAAAAGCTGAAATAAATCATCCTCTCTATTATTCTGACATTTCACATTCTTAAAATAAAGTACTGATCCAAACTGACCATGTTAAGTGTTGTTCCCCCATTTTGGTCGCTACATGTCTGTACCATCGTTTGGACGCTGCTCGTTCTGCTGGCATTAACCCTGTTTAACATAAAGTAGAACGATTAGAAGAGGACTCTTTAACCTCTGAACGGGCTACTTGCTTTTGTTTGTAATCTGCTGCTTGCATGTCCTGTTCTGTCATGTTTAAACCCTCTGTTTGCCAGGATATTATTTCTGTTTACCCATCTCTCCATCTGTCCTTCAGCTCCTCTTCTTTACAGATGGCCGCCGTCTCATGCTTCATAAATGCATCTCTGCAGTGGGATGCGTTTACGATGAGACTCATTCACCTCATCCTGTCCTCTCTCCGGCTTTCTCAGTGGCAGTGTGTGTTTTGTGCGGTTCTAGGCAGATGGTGGGCCTCTCATGTCTTGCTATCCTGTCGTCTAAAACTTGCGCTCTTTTGCCACGTGACAGTCCCCACAGACCTCCTGAAATCCGCGGACGCGCGTTTCCCAGAGATCGCAGATAACGGACAATGAACTTCACGTCATGTAGGAAGTTGAAAATGCATGTCCGGTCTTAGTAAATACATCGAGACTGACATCGAAATAATGCGCACGTTGTCTGGACCCCATTTGATGGTGCCGCTCTCGTCTCCGCATCTCCACCGGATCTTTCTCTGCAACCCTCATTTAATCGGCATCTATTTGAGTTCAATTTAAGATCATTATCATGTTTCCATATGCAGCATTTGTCTCTGCTTTAGTCAACTTTTTGAGTTATTTACGTTTAATGTGTCCTAGAGCATTAGCTGGATGTTTGCCAGGGATATTAAAGATTTATTTGACCAAAACAAGGGTTCTCACGGTCATGGAAAACCTGGAAATATCAGGGAATTTTAGAAATTAGATATACTGGTCCTGAAAACATAATTGAATTGAATAAAATAAGAAAAGGTTCAGTTGTAAATACACCATTTATTTATGTATTTATAGACACTTTAAAGATTAGAAGAATTAAAATCATTTTTTATATATATTGCACTTTTAAAGTTTAATTTATAGCTGATAAATGCATATAAACGCACTGTAGAATTAATGAATAGATGTTCATGATTCTGCACTTTGTAGCCAATAAATATTGTAGAGAATAACTAGAAATATCTACAACTTGCTATAGAAATAGTGAATAGTTGTTTTGATTTTTAATGTGTTTTTATTTTTTATGAATAAAAAAAACAAGAAATTGAATCATGAAAAGCTATAAAGAAAGCTGCCCAAAAAAGGCAAAAGCTGTGGAAACCCTGTAAAACGAATCGACTGCAATTTAAACAGTTTTTCAGTAGGAGAGTTGATTTAAGAGTAGACTTGAGAAGCTAAGTGTCTTTAACGAGTTGTTTAACGAGCGCTCGGTTGCCTCCGGCAGCAGTGTGTCGGAGGAGTGCCTCACGGTGGAGGAGAAGGAGCTGCGAGAGAGAGATCGACGGATGGCCAATAACGTGCGGGAGAGAGTGCGTGTGCGGGACATTAACGAGGCCTTCAGGGAGCTCGGCCGCATGTGTCAACTTCATCTCAAGAGCGACAAGGCTCAGACCAAACTCATCATCCTGCAGCAGGCCGTACAGGTTATACTGGGCCTGGAGAGGCAGGTGCGAGGTAGGACCCCCCCCACAACTATCGTCCTGCCAAGAGCCATCAAACACCACTGCCACTATTGCCATAAAGATCTGCACCTCAGTTCTCTTTCTTGCATAGAGTGCCACTGTGTCATGTGACCTTGCTTCATGTTTGCTGTGCTTTGCATGTTACTTTACACCTTTTGCTGTGCTTAATGTGATTTACATGGGTAGGACAGTATGCAGGTCTTGTTCTTTATTGGTCCTGATTTTAGGGTAATGGCTAGGCTTTGAGCATTCTGTGCTACTTGGGACACTTAGATCAGTCAGTGACATTTAGATCCTCTATAGATCTCAACGGTCTGCTTCTGGAAGTAAAAATCCCATTCATTTTTAACGATAACTTATACAGTTTTAAAGACGGACCTACCGTTCGCTCTGAGGTTGTTAACCGATGGTATATGCTAATGTTGAAGAAATGACGTGGACTTTATTTCCATGATCCCAAAGAGGAGAATCATGCAAAGTGTACCAAAAGAGCTCTGCAGTGACCGCGCGCACTCAGACTATTTATATTTTTGTATATATCTGAATATTTTACAAAAGTAAATAAATATTGACGCTTTCCCTCGTGAAAGACGATAAGTATTCAGTCATGTACTTTTGTTTATGTCTGATTTACACATTATTTATCATTACTATAATAGAGGTTGACCGATAGTGGATTTTGCTGATAAATAAAGTGGTGGAAAAGATAACCGATTAATTGGACGATAGTTTAAAATCGAGCTGTATACAGTAATAATAACAAAATATCTTATTATTTCCTTACTATGAAGGGCACAGACATTGAGGCTGCAAAATGAATATTTATTTATTTATTTATTTTAAATTTATTGTGCAACCAAAATCCAAAAAATAGCCAGAAAAAGTGAGATTTGGTGTATAAACCAGGGACTCTTATTTTGAAATGACAGCGATTTGGCTCCGTTACAATGCTCTATATGTGAGTATTTACCAAATAAAGCTTTTTATAGCCTATTGATTCGCCAGATGAGATTTATTGATAAAGGGAAAATAATAGGGGGAAAAATTAAAATAAAATATCGGCAACTATCGGCATATTTTATTTTATTTTTTCAGATAACTGATAGTTGCCGATATTTTGTTTTTTAAGATAACCGATAGTTGCCGATATTTAATTTTTTCAGATAACCGATAGTTGCTGATATTTAATTTGCATTGTTTCACCTTATCAATAAATTTGATAATTTATTTTTTAAGATAACCGATAGTTGCCGATATTTAATTTTTTTCAGATAACCGATAGTTGCCGATATTTTATTTGCATTGTTTCACCTTATCAATAAATTTGATAATTTATTTTTTAAGATAACCGATAGTTGCCGATATTTAATTTTTTTCAGATAACCGATAGTTGCCGATATTTTATTTGCATTTTTTTCCCTATTAATTTCCCCTGATCAATAAATTTGATAATTAATTTTTCCAGAAACCGATAGTTGCTGATATTTAATTAGCATTTTTCCCCTATTATTTTCCCCTTATCAATAAATTTTATAATACATTTTTCAGATAACCAGTAGTTCCCAAAAGCAACTATCGGCACAGTTAATCGGTAAAACCGATATATCGGTCCACCTCTAGATTATAACTGTTATGAAAAGTCTTTGTGAAAAATGAATGGGAAAAATACTTCCGGAACCCAGACGGCTGAAAACGTGGGCGAACACTGTTACTCTTTATTGCTCTGTCTCTTTTGTTATGCACATTTGCAGGTTCGAGGTTACCAAACTTTAGCTTTTAGCGTCGTTTAGTGAACGCACCTTTTAGGGGCGAATCAGCCAATCGGGATTTAGTTTTTATGTTTGGGTTTGGAGTTCAGGCTATGATTGGTTATCTTTGGACCAACGAAGGATATTGATCCATTAATACGTTCTACCTACTTAAAATATTGTGTTTTTGCTTCCCAAATGCTGCTTCTGTTCTATACGAGTGTGAATGTTCATCTAATGAGCTTCTGATCTTCTCTTCTGCTGACCGTAAATGCTCACTGCACTAACTTGAATCTCTGATATAAATGTTTTTGTTCAGAGCGTAATCTGAACCCGAAGGCCGCGTGTCTGAAGAGAAGAGAGGAGGAGAAGGCCACAGGAGATCCTCAGATGTTGTCCGGTCTGGGTGGAGATGGACACGGCCATATGTAACGCTCAGGTCAGTAATGAGAAACAGACGTGGAGTGTGCGTTCGTTTTCATGCAATGGTTTTGGACTGGATTTACACGGTTATCACAGCTCAAGGCTTTTTTCAGCTTTTTGTCCGTAAAGTTGCACCAATTCAATATATTTTGCTTACAAACAGACCAAGCTGCCGTTTCTAGTTTAAAGGTGTTTTTTTCTTCTGGTGCGTATTTTAACCATAAATATGTAATTAAACATTTACTGTATATCCAGTGTAATATATGCAATTTCAAGACATCATATGTATCCCTCTTGAGGGCTAATTAGCCTAATTAGGGGCCGGGTGTGCGGAATCACGGCCCCGCCCTCCGACCTGCCACATTCCTCCCTCGTTCTCTCGGGTCGGGGAGCCCCCAGCATGACATACACCCCCCCCCTTTCCCTGGGTAGGGGTGTGCCTTCTACCCCGTCTGCCGGCAGGTCATTCCCGTCTACCTGGATGAGGGAGTGGACAAGGGGAGGGAAACAGAAAAAAAGTGGCACCTATACGCCGTAACGGCGATCGTGCCAAATTAACAAAACATTCAAAAAAAGAAAAAGAAAAGAGGGAAAAGCCAACACGGAGCGGCAGTGGGGGAGAGAGAGAGAGAGAAATAATTTATTTTAAAAACTTACCGGTTCTCCGATACGCCGTAGCTTGGTCCTCGGCCACTCCTCCCCCCTCTAATGAACGACAGCCACGCCTCCCCCGGACGGATCGGAGGCAGTCCTCCGGCCCCTGATGGACAGAACGCCCTGTCACGTTTTTGGTGGACGGTAGGGGTCTCTCCCGCCCCTGGCAGCAGTAACCGCCAGGTGGTTGGGATCCCGTTGTGGTCGGCGGCCTTTCATTCGCTCTCAGGCGGATGGCCCCGGCTGCTCCTTTGGGGTGGATGGTAGCGGCGAGAACTCCACTACTGCGCATTCCTCCTCCTCCCCGGATTTCGGCAGTAGTGTTAAGGGATTAATGGAGAGGAGGATGCGAGAACCGGCTTGACAATATTAATTAATATTTTAATTATAAAACTGAACTAAAAAGATACACAGGCGTCGGGACAGCTGTCTGTAAATCTCTCTCTCTCTCTCTGTCCCACTGCGGTCTCCAGTCGGCCTTTATCCCTCTCGGAGGCTCGATTAGCCTGATTAGGGGCCGGGTGTGCGGAATCACGTCCCCGCCCTGCCACAGTGCTATATGGACAAATTAATATATTTTTTTATGTACTAAGTTACAAGGTCCCCCCCTGTATTATTAACAACATTAGCTGAGAGAGAATTGCTTTCATATGTAATAAAATGGAGATTTGAACTCAAATACACCCGTATGTATCCGTATAGAATTAAAATGGGAATAAAGAGCTTGTGAATCAGGAAATCTGTATCAGTACCCAGCCGTAATAATAATAATACAGTGCAGTATACAGTATAATGTTACCTTATGTTTTGCCTCCGCTGTTTTAATATCAAGCGGTTCACGGTTTCTATGTTTGTGCTAATTAAACACGAGTCACGGCAGCTTCTAAATGTGACGTATGATTGACGGGAACACTTTCCGTAGATATTTAAACTTGTGTGTTTGATCTGATTGACTTGTGCAGTGTAACTGTCTCTTGTTGTTTATCTACAGTCGTCTGTACGCCGCCTTTAGAATTCTGTTCATTTGAAACTTTGTAGCAATTTGAAAAATAACTGTCACAAACTTGAAACAACTTCATAGCTGGTGCAGTTATAGAACACCCGAACATTCCATCAGCCAATCAGAAATAAAACATTTCATATTCAAGACCTCTGCTGGACAACATGCATGAGATGAATCCACGAAAGCCAGTGTGCTGATTGAGTGTGACTCTTTAATGCCTTTAACACTGTCATGGGTTAATATGATCATATCTATCCTTCACAGATCCTGACAGGGAAAGGAAGCTCTCCATCGACGTGGCCTTAACTTCCTGTTATTGTTCCAGCGCGTGCACACACATTCTTGATTTATATATTATAAACAGATGTGTTGGAAGACTCTCAAATATACATACATAGTACACTTCCTGAGCTGCTTATCCAGCTCTACACCCACACACACACACACACACACATCATGGACCATTGGTGATATCACACTTAAGAAACAGCGTTTAAAGGGCCTGGAATGCCCTGCTGTTGTGATTTATGAATTACTGTGTGCTGTTATATAGCACAGACACGCCGAAACATGAGCTTTTGTATTAAACACAAGGTCAAGCTCCACTGAGGGAACAATTCTTTGTTTTTGTTTTTAAGTCATGTATTCAAGTCAACTTTCTTGTGTACCATTTTCGTGTTTTAAGATGTAGAAATGAGACGAATGGTGACGCCGTTCACTTTTGATACGCAGCGTTTGTGGTTTTTGCTTTGGGACTGCCACGAACAGGTGAATCTCACAAAGCCTAAAAAATAAAAGTTGTTAATGTTGCATACAGAAAATTATGTCTATTTTTTGGGGTATTAATATTTTTTTTTTTTGCCATTTTTTTGTTTACATATTTCCACCAAATTCTCATTACTGTAAATACATTATTTAAAGTATTTATAAATCATGGTAATATTTTTTTTTACTGCCTTTTATGCTGATTAAAGTACAAATAAATCGTATTTCAGTATTTTTACAGTAAGTTACTGTAAAGGGAATCTAATCAATATCACTGATACAGTAATGAGAATTTATGAGCGGAAATCATTTAAAACAAATCATAATTGCCCAAAAAAAAGAGGTTTCCTCTATACGTGTGTGTTTATGTGTGTAATATATATATATATATATATACACATACATACATACATTTTTATATACATATATATATATATATATATATATATATAACATTAATTTATAAATAAACTATATTCAATTAATGTAAAACAGATTTAAATGCATTAAATTAATGTGTGTATATATATATATATATATATATATATATATATATATATATATATATATATATACATTAATTTTATTTACTTTTTTTTTTTTTTTTGCATACAGAGGAAGTCTTTTTTTATTTTTAGGTGAATTGTTTTTTAAATTTATTTTTTTGTGAGATTCACCTTAATATCTGCCATCTCATCAAAGCACCAGAGCTTGCTTTTTTTTTTTTTTCTTTGTTTCCCTAAGTGGATTTCATAAGTATTGGAAAACGCTGGATAACGCTTGGAAATGTATTACTAATTTACAAGTAACTTAATCTGAACCACAATGTTTTTAAACTACAGAAAACACTTATCTGTGGGGGGAACGTGTCTTTACGCGCATGCGTGACTGAATCTTCGCACACCGTTTTGACCGGGGCATTTTCCTTCCGTTTCAGAGTCGAGTTATGAATTTGGACGTAACATAAGCTGGACTTTGCTTTGATCTCTCTTGTGCAGGTTATGACAGATCTGCTCACAAACTGAATTTGACTACTCAAATACTTCATTAACGAATCTGCGTCATGTGTCATTTTTCGAATATGCGTCATTTTTTCGAATCTGCGTCACGTGTCATTTTTCGAATCTGCGTCACGTGTCATTTTTCGAATCTGCGTCACGTGTCATTTTTCGAATCTGCGTCACGTGTCATTTTTCGAATATGCGTCACGTGTCATTTTTCGAATCTGCGTCACGTGTCATTTTTCGAAGTTATTAGCGATTAGTTGCTGAAACATTTTAAGGGTGTTTGTGCATTTTATCAATTTAAAATTAAACGCGTACATTCAATTTGCTGCCACTTCTTGTCAATATTTCTACACAAAGTAGAGAAAAATAGTTTGTGGGGTTTGCAAAGGGTCTTTACAAGACGACTCTTGGGTTGTAAAACGTTTTTATAAAGTTCTGTTTAATGTTTGTGTTTACTTGTTTTTGTTATTATCTGAGTTTATTTTAAATTGTTAGATTCGTGGCGAAACGTAGTGCTAAAGTATGCCAGGAACAAATTATGTTTCATATTTTTGTTGCCATTTTTATTATGATAATTAGTCTTTTTTTGTTGTTTTTCTTCTATAGGAAATTAGAGATGCCAATTTGCGTTCTCACAGATATTCCTTATTGTTTATAAGGTAAATAATCACTGAGGAAAAACTGCTTTTGTATGTCAATACCTGCCCGAACATTAGATGTTTCATTCGTGGACGTCACATTTTCGTTCCGATACAGAGTTTATTTCTAGAGATCGTTTTGTTTTTCTTCATTAGTACTTTATATGAATTGTTCTCGTTTATGTAATGCAAAAATATGAACTCTTCGAGGAGAGAGAGTGGCCTTCTGCGTTCTCCGGACTTCCATGCGCTGTGGACTCGGTCACGGGAATGATAATGTATCAGTGCCTGCATCTTTCTGTTCAGTTTGATTCTGGAGTCAGTCAGGTTTTTATTGAAGCGTCACGTCTTGTGGCTTCATTTGAGAATATTTTATAAATTCACATGAAGAGGGACATTAGAATTCCACATGTATGTAAAGTGAATTCCTGCTCTTCTGGGCAAATAAAGTTCTTTCTTTGTAAACATTGAGCGGTTGGTTTATTGCTCCTGTTGTATCATTTTAATACGCACACAAATCACATTTTAATTCATTAAATACTTCAAATGGATGCATACATACAATTATAAGTCACTGACAAATAAGGTGTTTTTTGTTTTTTTTTAAGAAAATTTTAATGCCCAGGACATTCAAATATGGTTATATATATATATACACACAAATTATATATATATATATATATATACAAATTATAATATATATATTATAATTTGTTATTAAAAACACATTTTTATTTTGTATGAAGTCCTTACCATCTTATTTGCACTTGTAATATTTGTATATAAACCTTAAGAGAAACTTAATTATATTTAAATTCATAAGTATTAATGTAGCGCTTTAACAACAGTTATTATAAATAAATAATACCAAAAAAAATTATAGCATTTTTTTTTCTAAAAATATGATTTAATGACTTGTTAAATGAATTTAGTATAATAAATATATAAATTAATGTTATATATATATATATATATATATATATATATATATATACATTACTTTAATATGATTAATTTAGATATTTATAAATTATATTCAATTAATGTAATATATACAATATATAATATATACATTATTAATTTTATTTTTTTCCAAAACTGCTTTACTGAAAATACAGCCTATGACCCTGAACAAGCTTCAAGAATATTTTGTATTTAAATGTAATTAAAAAAAATTTTTTTTATCATAAATCTTTATATATATTATTTTATATTAAAAATATATTTTTTATATATTTCTTAAGGTTAACTATGGCTGGTAATAGAATAAAATAAACATGTTTAATATCATGATTTCAGACAATACTGTTGTTAGCAGAACGAAATGGTAATAATGCAAAATTGGGTGACGTCAACATTTTTCTTAAAGAACACTTGCATTTTTTACATTTTCCGTGGACCCTCTAGCACCCCTTTCCGGCCCCTTGGGTGTCCGTGGACCCCAGTTTGAAACCCCCTTGTCTGACGTGAGAAACAAAACAAAAAAAGTTAAATCTTTTCGAAATTTTGTTAGAAATGTAATATTTGTGTCAATGTTGATTTCATAAATAAATAAATAAAAAAACATTTATAGCATTTTTTTTTTTTTTACAAATATATTATTGAATCGCTTGTTACCATCATGTGTTCAAATAGTTTCCTGCCCTTGAATACATGCGACTGTACACAACTTAATCGTTAATTCCACAAATGTTTAATTTATATAATAATAATTTAAAGCGACGTCATACGCTAATTAACATATACGTGACGTCACCGCGTCTCATTTGCATTTTGCGTAGTGTCCGCCCTTTACATATGTTTGCTCTGTGCTTACCGTACAAACTGTAATTCCCTATTAATTCCCAATATACAAACGTAGCCAAATGTGAATTTTGCTACGTGTTTGAATAAAGTACAATGTACAGAGTTGTCTACGTACGTGTGTGAATTCAGAGAGTTCAGAAACAGGAATGAACAACCGACTAAAAATCTCCCGTGATTAACTGCATGAAAATAATACAAATAAACGGTCAAATTAAACTCTTTAAACGTCAAACTGAAGGGGAGATTCGTGATTGGCCCTTGACAGCGCTGTTTGCACATGCGCA
Organism: Xyrauchen texanus; assembly: GCF_025860055.1. Lineage (NCBI taxonomy): Eukaryota > Metazoa > Chordata > Actinopteri > Cypriniformes > Catostomidae > Xyrauchen > Xyrauchen texanus. The sequence continues at coordinate 1,963,569 of NC_068281.1, forward strand.
GCTCATTCACGTCTGTGTCAGCTGCCGTGCGGTCAATTGATTGTGCCTCCGAGTCCGTGGAGGAAAGCACGACCACGCGCTCGCGGGGCAGTATTGGCGACTTTCTTCTACGGAAGTAGTTATGTTGTCCAAAAAGTCGTTAAAGAGGTCAGAAAAGTCGCTACATTGGCAACACTGAGCGGGACCGGTCTCACTAATCTGATGAACCTGTTCTGCGCATGCGCCGTGCTGTCCCGAGGTTAACAGTGCGTGTCGCGTGCGACCCTTTTGCATTTTCTACATAATTCTCTGTTATAAACATAAACCCATCCGATACGAGACACTTAAAGGCTGTGCTGAAGCAAAACTACAGTGACGAGATAAACAGGAGAACATTGTTCCATTCACAACATTAATTACAGTCTTTTCATTATACAAATCTGCACCATTATAGAAATATACCTGACCGTTACTATAGCAACATTAACTGTAGCGTGCCAGAAATAGTGTATATATTTGTAATAAATCTTAATATTATTAACCTACAAAAATATTAAATGTTGTTTTTATTATTTGTACATGTGTTTAGGATATTGTTTTGTACTACAAATTCCTTAGATTATTATTATTTTACAAATTAATTACATATAATAATTACATCTAACCTAATCTAACTTTTTTTTTTTTGTAAGTATGTAGTACTTTTTCTCCTTTGTGAATAAGTTTAATTCTTATGAACTTTAATTGAAAATATGTGTATTAAAGGAACTCTTTGTTCATGTCATCTTGGACTGACAGCGACACCTAGTGGTGTGGATGCAGCATCGTTCAAAATCAATATTTTTCAGTTACAGATGCCACAAATTCACTATTCACAATCATCCATGATTCATTTAATCCATGAGTGAAAGTGTCCAACAGCAAGACGGTTACTGAGATTAAGCTAGTAGTATTCAGCTGGTCATGTGATTCTAAAATGGCCGCCCCCATGAGGGTGCCCCTGCCTCATGTAGAATAATAGAATAGAATCCTTTATTTTTGGTCACACATTGTACACACCGTTTTTTTTGCATATATACAGTGAAATTTATTATTTTTCACATATCATCACTATATCATTCACATAGTTTAATGTTTTTAAAGGGGAAAAAATTACTGAGTGCACCTTTTAATTATTTATTAAATAATGAGATATTTCACCTTTTTCAATTAAAGATTAGATTTGTGTGAATTCTTTGAATGAAAGATCAAAAGGATAAACAATGCAGATTTTTTTTCACAGCCTTCTTTGCTCATATTAAACAAGGGTGCTAATATTTTTGCCCACCACTGTATGTATATATATATATTATTATTATTATTCAAACTGCTTGTGCCAAATTATGTATTATTTTATTAATAGAATAGGTGTATTACAGTCATTTCTGTGTGAATAAATGTTTTATTTATTTTTGACCTGGACCAAAAAAAAGAATAAATGAGCCTCACGTCATTAAATTAAAAATCGATCCTTAATTTTGCAGTTGAGATTTCTGCGCACAAGCGCCTCCTGCTGGACACCAACAGTATTTCATTGCCCGTCTGAGTGACATTCAAGGTATTTCCAAATTAAACTCAATCAACAGCATTTTTGGCTTAATATCGATTACCACAAATATTATTTTGACTTGCCCAGAGAGAGAGAGAGAGAGAGAGAGAGAGAGAGAGAATTACTGTTCCAGTGAGACACTTCCAATGGAAGTCAATGGGGTTTAATCTGTAAACATTAAAATACTCACTGTTTCAAAAGTATAAAACATGATTTTACTGAGATATAATCACTTACTAACCACATCTGTGTGAAGATATAGATAATTTTACTTCGTTGCCATGACGATGTAATGTCAACAAACCCTAAAACGACTAAAAAATGCTGATTTAAACTAATTTATAGCTCAAATAATACACCAGTTTTAACATAAGACTTAATGTAATTGCTTTTATAAAATTTCAAGCATCACGTTTCTGCCTTTAAACCCTCCAAAAATGGACCCCATTGACTTCCATTGGAGTGGTGGTGCCGTAGTGGCTAAAGCACAGGGCTGTAAATTAAAAGATCATTGGTTCGAACCCCACAGTCACCACCATTGTGTCCTTGAGTAAGACACTTAACTCCAGGTTGCTCCGGGGGGATTGTCCCTGTAATAAGTGCACTGTAAGTCACTTTGGATAAAAGCGTCTGCCAAATGCATAAATGTAAATCAGTGGCATAGCGAGTGTGCCAGGTGGGCACCTGCCACCCAAAGTGTAAGCTTGCACATCTAAAAGAAATGGCAGTTTTTTTTTTACTGTTTACATCATGTCAGACATGGTATTATTCTTTATTTATATTGGCTTAATATTTAACGTAACAACAGTATTATTATTATTCTTTAATCAAACCTCCCTGTACTCCATAAATACAAAGAATGTTCAAAAATGTATTATCGTTATATATTACAGTTTTTAAAGCAATTAATGTAACTAAAACCTGGTGTATTTAATTTAATATAATAATAATAATTATTATTATTATCTGTATTGTGCAAATCATATATTTGTGTTTTTAATATATTTTGGAAAATAACCATGAATCATTTCGTTTGACAAATTATAATTTATAATTATAATATAATTTGTATATATTAACATGGCTACTTTTTTTTCTCATTCATTTAAACAACTGAGCTATAAAAAAATATATATTTGCTTCTTTTTTTTTGTGCAAATTTTATTCTAGCTGATATTTATTAAATGTTACGGTATAATTTAATGTAAACAGCCATAATTTTCGCCACATAAAGTTAATTAATTTAAAAGACTTTTAATTCATAATCGCCGGCTCACTTCCGCGCATGTCGCGGATCTGATGACGTTTCACCGCTGTGTCCTCCAGCGCTTCCTGCTCGTCTTACTCATCTGATCATGTTGGGCAAAATAATCGGACAGAAATACGCGTCTATCGCGAAAACATGGTAAAACTCTGTACTGCAGCCCTGCCGCAGTGTTGTATTGTTATTATAGGCATCTGTTGTGTTAATTCATAGTTTTGTCCTTGTGCTGACCTGACTGTAGCATGCTAAGCTAATGAGCACAGGTCACGATAATACATGCTGTTATATTGCTGTCATTCTGAAAGTGTTATTTAATTTATCAGATTTTGTAATGATTGTTTTGAATTAGAAACATACCTTTTATAATTGTGTAATATATGTTTTTGTAATGTGGCATGCATCTGTCTAAATGCTTTATTGACATAATTTGGTGAATGTTTTTCACAAAACATTGCTAAAAACATTAGACAAGGAGGGTTTAAATACGCCTGGCACATTCCATAATGATAATCCAATGTGCTTTACTTTACACTGATGAGCCACAACATTAAAACCACCTGCCTAGTCTCACGTAGGTCCCCCTTGTGCCACCAAAACAGCTCTGACCTGTCCAGGCATGGACTCCGTAAGACCTCTGAAGGTGTCCTGTTGTATCTGGCACAAAGATGTTAGCAGTAGATCCTTTAAATCCTGTAAGTTGCAAGGTGGGACCTCCATGGATTGGAATTGTTGGTCACATCCCATAGATGCTCGATCTGGGGAATTTTGAGGCCAAATCAACACCTTGAACTCTTCATCATGTACCTCAAAACATTCCTGAACCATTTTTGCAGACACACGTAGACACAGTACCGCCGCTCCCTATAAGCAGACTACACAGTCTGCGTAAGGCACCAACTCCCTAGGGTGGCACCAGAAAGTCCACCGGCTGCCCTTACTCGCATGTTATATGTTATTCAAGAACCCGAAAGCAGTTGAGCCCTACACAATCCTCCTGTAACCATCATTACGTGTTTCTGTGACTTGTGCCACAGTAGACCTTCTGTCAGTTTGAACCCGATGGGATAGCCTTCGTCTACCCTTGGACACTCTGATGCCAGTTTGTGGTTTGTCCCTCCTCGGACCACTGTTGGTAGGTACTCGCCACTGCTTACCGGGAACATCCCACAAGCCTTGCCCTTTCAGAGATGCTCTGACCCAGTCGTCAGGCCATAACAAGTTGGCCCTGGTCAAAGTCACTCCGGTCTTTACTCCTGCCCATTTCTCCTGCATTCAACCCGTTGACGACGAGAACTGAGTGTTCGGTTACCATCTGATCTACCCAGACCTTGACCTGTGGCCTTGTTAGGAGATGATCAACGGTAATCACGTCACCTGTGGGCGGTCATAATGTTTTGGCTCATCAGTGTATATAACTCTAAAGTCAATTTAATAATCACTCTAAAACATCTCTAGACCTGAACCCCATTGAAAACCTCTGGGATGTGATCAAGAGGAAGATGGACGGCCGCAAGCCATCAAACAAAGCCGAGCTGCTGGATACATATTTGATGTGTTGACAATCTTTCAATTTACTGAAATGTGCCTATTTTATATGAACATTAATGAAGTAATTTATAAGGTCAAAAAGTACCCTAAAAAACCCAAAAGAAATGCATAACTTTAGTGTGACTTGGAAAACAAAGGTAGAACCCTGACGGGTCAAATTTGACCGAACAGATGGAACGGGCTCCTCTATGGATAAGTCTACAAGGGTTAAGCACATTTGCCCCCAAATTCTCAAATGCATTTATTTAGTTTTGATCTTTGGATGGAATGTAACTGGGACATCTCCAAATCTCCAAATGTCAGTTATCTTTGTTGACTGGCTGTGGCTCAGGTGGTAGAGCGGGTCGGCCATTAATCGCAGGGTTGGTGGTTCGAATCCCGGCCCACATGACTCCACATGCCGAAGTGTCCTTGGGCAAGACACTGAACCCCAAGTTGCTCCCAATGGCAGGCTAGCACCTTACATAGCAGCTCTACCACCATTGCTGTGTGTGTGTGTGTGTGTGTGTGTGTGTGTGTGTGTGTGTGGGGGTGAGTGGGTGAATGAGACGCAGTGTAAAGCGTTTGAATACAATTAAGGCTTAAAAAGGCGCTATATAAGTGCAGACCATTTACTGATTTTATGTTCACCGTCTTCTGCCATCTTCAGGGTGCCCACGCTGGCAGTCTGGGGTGGAGTCGGAGGTGTAGCTCTCGTCCACTTCACAGACTGGCGGCTCTTCTTGGACTTCATTCCCTACGTTAATGGAAAGTTCAAGAAGGACGAGTAGACATCCAGTAGGTCTGTCTTCAGTGCTGCTTTCATAAAGCTTTTGGAGTGTTTTAATATGGCAGATTTGGTCCTAAATGATTTAATTTAGAATTATAAATCTTTTACAAATACTACTTGGATTCTCACTGCATGTCTGAACTAAATTATACCTTCCTTAACGTTGATCACTTGACTGTGTTTTCCTCTAGTTTGGATGGCTTGATAATGGAGACGATTGAAGACGCCATTCTGCCATGTGACACTCAAACAAGTGAATCAACCGTTTCTTCATCCATGTTAATGAACGATGGGATATTTATTTTTTAAGCATTCAATCCATTTTGTGATTTATCGGTGTGTGTTGTGCTCACTAAAAGGGTTCGGTGTCACTATAGAAATGAATCTCATTTTAAACTGTCCCATTGAATATATGTATTGCAGAAAGTTGTGATTTCTTGGGCTCACGCTCACAATTCTGCCAGGAATAAACACTGCATTGATATATAATCCATCAAATCGGTGCTGTTTTGTTGTGGACCTGAACGTCTGTCCATGTCGACTGCTTCACAGAATGTTGGCTGGTGGTACTTGTAAAATAGAACAAAAACAAAATAATAAAATCTAATTTGTTATATTTTGTGGTATCCATATGTATGGGCTTCCCAAACTGAACTTGTCCTAGTACACATGTAACAGGAGCTAGCAGGTATGTGATAGCATATGCAGTATGTAGAGGCTTTAGCCTTTAGCCTCCTCGTTAGCACGCCTGCCTCCCCATGCCGGAGACGCTGGTTCAAATCCTGCTCTGAGCGGGTCGGCAGGACCGGTTATGGTGTGGCCGTGACCCGTATCGGGTTGAGTCTAACCGGAGCCAGCTTTGTGCTATGTAAACCTCTCCTGGCCTCAAGAGGCACATTAGCGAGTGATGCTAAAGGCTTTAGCATGCCCGCCTCCCATGCCGGAGACACCTGTTCGGAGCGGGTGGGGCCGTGACCCGTATCGGTGTGACGTTTAGGGCGGTGAATGTAAACCTCACTCTCCTGGCCTCAAGAAGCACATTAGCGAGTGATGCTAAAGGCTTTAACCTCCTCATTAGCACGCCTACCTCCCATGCTGCAGACCCCGGTTCAAATCCTGTTCTGAGCGGGTGGGGCAGGACCATTATGGTGGTGCCGTGACCCGGATCGGTGTGAGATTTAGGGCGGTGCAGTATGTAAACCTCACTCTCCTGGCCTCAAGAGGCACATTAGTTTGTGATGCTAAAGGCTTTAGCCTCCTCGTTAGCATGCCCGCCTCCCATGCCGGAGACCCCGGTCCAAATCCTGTTCGGAGCTGGTTGGGCAGGACCGGTTACGGTGGTGCCGTGACCCGGATATGTGTGACGTTTAGGGGGGTGAGTGTAACCGGATCCAGCGGTGTGGTATGTAAACACTCTCCTGGCCTCAAGAGGCACATTAGCGAGTGATGCTACAGGTTTTAGCCTCCTCACTAGCATGCCCGCCTCCCAACAAAAAAACATGATTCAGTGAGTCGTTTCCGAACGAACTGTAGGAACCAATTCTTTGAATCGACACACTTCACATTTGTTTGGCAAAGATGACCAATCCTAGATAATTACATCCTCCAGAGTTGAAGCCAAATGTGTTTTCAGGGCTTTAAAACAATCACACTTCTTTTAAAGTCGAGATAGACTTAATGTAAATGATTTGCGACTTTAAAGCATGAATTGCAAGTCAACACCCAGTTCAGAAGGCGTCGTGTGTCAGAAGGTCGTTAGGGCATGACTTTATATATGCAGCTGTCGAAAGAATTTAGACCTCTGCAACATTATCAGTTTCTCTGTGTTTACTACTTATAGGTGTGTGTTTGAGTAAATTTAACATTTTTGTTTTATTCTATAAAGTACTGACAACATTTCTGCTAAATTGCTAATAAATATATTGTCATTTAGAGCATTTATTAGCATAAAATGACGACTGGTCAGAGCAGAAGGAAGCACGTTTTCTTCCAGGATAACCTTGTACGTGACTTGATTCATGCGTCCTCCACAAAGACGAATCTGCCCGATTCTAGCCTTGCTCAAGCACCTCCAAATCATCACCGATCCTCCACCAAATTCCACAGTGGGTGCGAGACACTGTGGCTCGAAGGCCTCTCCAAGTCTCCGTCTAACCATTAGATGACCAGGTGGAGGATCGGTGATGATCTGGGGGTGTTTGAGCAAGGCTGGAATCGGGCAGATTCGTCTTTGTGAAGGACGCATGAATCAAGCCACGTACAAAACTTGCTTCCTTCTGCTCTGACAATGTTCCCCAACTCTGAGGATTGGGGCAGGACCGGTTGTACCAGCAGGACAATGCCCCATGCCACCCAGTCAGGTCAATCAAGGTGTGGATGGAGGACCATCGGATCAAGACCCTGTCATGGCCAGCCCAATCTCCAGCCCTGAACCCCATTGAACACCTCTGGAATGTGATCAAGAGGAACCCGGATGACCACAAACCATCAAACAAAGATGAGATGCTTGAATTTTTGCGCCTGGAGTGGCATAAAGTCACCCAACTGCAATGTGAAAGACTGGCAGAGAGCATGCCAAGACGCATGAAAGCTGTGATTGAAAATCAGGGATATTACAGCAAATATTGATTTCTGAACTCTAAGATAAAACATTATTATTGTGTCGATTAAACATGAATATGAACTTGTTTTCTTTGCATTATTCAAAATCTGAGAACATGGCATCTTTTGTGTTGTTTTGAGCAGTTGTCATTTTCTGCAAATAAATGCTCTAAATGGCAATATATATAAATATACAATCTATTATTTTCACTTGATTCCATTATCTTTTGATAATAATCATAATTGTTTCTTAATATGCTTTTTGATTCAGGCATTGAATCTTTCACTGCAAGATTCGCCGAGCAATTTAAAAATGACTCATAATTTATGCTGTTATTTTATTATATACTGTATCTATAGCAGCAACTGCAAGACAATAATAAAAAAAATGATTCAAAGCCGAGTAATACTTATAATACATTTCTCTGTTCACTGAGTCGATTCTGACTGAACTGTAAGATCCGGTTCTTTGAATCAAACCACCTCTACCTCATGTTTGACATCGATCAAATGTGAAATAAATAATTGTGCCTCCCCAGAATTATAACAACACGTATTTTAGACTTTGTTCTCGTTAAATAATTAGTTTGCCGGCTTCAGTATAAAGGATCGCGCGACTCTGCAGCTGAATGATTCGCGAGTCGACTCCCAGTTCACAGAGAGTCGTGAGGTGAACGGAAAGACGGCAACGATCAGCCGCTTTTGACCCCAAACAGACTTCAGCGGAAACATGGAGAAGAAAAGGTGGGAGTGCTCGGCTCTCCCGAATGGTTGGAAAATGGAAGAAGTGACCAGAAAGTCGGGCTTGTCCGCGGGGAAAAGTGATGTCTATTATTTTAGGTACTGCAGCGGGTTTAGCCGAAGTGCAGCGAGACAAGACACAAAACTGTATTTATATGTTCGTTTACAGTGACTAAATATATTTATATCGCTTGAACTAGTCATTTAACACTTTATAATACTCGTTTAGCTGTTGTGTGTAGTGCGAAAAGTACAACAATTGTGTTTTGGTTCTCACGTGTGTTAGCAATGAGCGCTAAGTAGTGTTAGCCGTTATGCTAACATTTTAGCAACGTTTAATGCGAGTTGTAATTGTATCTGAACCGTCCAAAAAAATCATCGTTCATTATACCAACATATACTGTAAATATACAGCACTGCACATGTTATTGGATAACTTTGTGTTTGTGATCATATAGTGAATTAGGGAACGATGCTTCATTATTTAAAGTATATATTTAGAGTATTGATTATTAAACTACTTTGTGTACCACATAAATACCACGTCGATAGGAGTATAATAATGATTCAGTACCATGGGACCGCCACTGTACCGTTTTTGTTTTTGCATGGCTGAAATGGGATTCTTTCTAGTGCAGATATATTTAGTGGTGTTGTGTTTCTTAACCCTTGTGTGACCTTCGGGACATTTTCGTCTTTTTCGTTGTTTTCTATAATTTTGGCTGTGTTAATGCCCAACGGTGTGTATTTTGGGGGGATTTTTGATATTTCAACGTCATTGAAACCAATATTTGATCTCAGTGCGAATTCTATGATATTCTCCTTTTATTCTGGAGCCCTGGTTTCAAAATTTAACATTTTATATTTACCACCAGATGGCGCCATTTATCTCATGTTTAGCCTATGGAGCAACTACAAGCGTTTAACTTATTTTCTGTTTGCTGTATTATAAATGATGCCGCTAATTGTGTGTGTGTTGGTATGGATGTCAGAGTGAGTGTGTGTGTGTGTTTGTATGGATGTGAGTGAGTGTGTGTGTGTGTGTGTGTGTGTTTGTATGGATGTCAGAGTGTGTTGTGTGTGTGTGTGTGTGTGTGTGTGTGTGATGTCAGAGTGTGTTGTGTGTGTGTGTGTGTGTGTGTGTGTGTGTGTGTTTGTATGGATGTCAGAGTGTGTTGTGTGTGTGTGTGTGTGTTTGTATGGATGTCAGAGTGTGTTGTGTGTGTGTGTGTGTGTGTGTGTTTGTATGGATGTCAGAGTGAGTGAGTGTGTGTGTGTGTGTGTGTGTTTGTATGGATGTCAGAGTGTGTTGTGTGTGTGTGTGTGTGTGTGTGTATGGATGTCAGAGTGTGTGTGTGTGTGTGTGTGTGTGTGTGTGTGTGTGTGTGTGTGTATGGATGTCAGAGTGTGCGTGTGTGTGTGTGTGTGTGTGTGTGTGTGTTTGTATGGATGTCAGAGTGTGTGCGTGTGTGTGTGTGTGTGTTTGTATGGATGTCAGAGTGTGTTGTGTGTGTGTGTGTGTGTGTTTGTATGGATGTCAGAGTGTGTTGTATGGATGTCAGAGTGTGTGTGTGTGTGTGTGTGTTGGCATGGATGTCAGAGTGTGTGTGTGTGTGTGTGTGTGTGTGTGTGTGTGTGTGTGTGTGTGTGTGGCATGGATGTCAGAGTGTGTGTGTGTGTGTGTGTGTGTGGCATGGATGTCAGAGTGTGTGTGTGTGTGTGTGTGTGTATGGATGTCAGAGTGTGTGTGTGTGTGTGTGTGTGTGTGTGATGTGTGTGTGTGTGTGTGTGTGTATGGATGTCAGAGTGTGTGTGTGTGTTTGTATGGATGTCAGAGTGTGTGTGTGTGTTTGTATGGATGTCAGAGTGTGTTTGTGTGTGTGTGTGTGTGTGTTTGTATGGATGTCAGAGTGTGTGTGTGTGTTTGTATGGATGTCAGAGTGTGTTTGTGTGTTTGTATGGATGTCAGAGTGTGTGTGTGTGTGTGTGTGTGTGTGTGTGTGTGTGTGTGTGTGTGTATGGATGTCAGAGTGTGTGTGTGTGTGTTTGTATGGATGTCAGAGTGTGTGTGTGTGTGTGTGTGTGTGTGTGTGTAAAAAACAAAAAAAAACAACACTTGCATTATATAAACAAACTGGCATTTAAAGGGTTAAAATCCTGAAAATGTCTGTATATTTGGTTTTTTATGATCAGGACTGATGTTGTTAGAAAAGTGGAAAATAATATTAAGATATAATAATATGGCAGTTTTTTGACGTGGACATTTTGTCCTCTGAGGACCTCTTGAGTAACTTTTTTTTTAATTTACACACAAGGGTTAATACATCGGTTTACTCATATGTGTGTTATTTAGAAAGGACATCAAAACTTCTCGAGACAGTGCAGGATTTATGTATAAATGCATATGCTTCTCTTGTGATGGTGTGGACGTCTTTGAGTTGTAGCTAACCGCTCAGAAGTGCTGTTGTCTGTCTGGTAAATAAAGAATATTACTTGAACTTTTCATCCTTAGTCCAACGGGAAAGAAGTTTCGGAGTAAACCTCAGCTGGCCCGTTACCTGGGAAACTCCATGGACCTGAGCTCCTTCGATTTCCGCACGGGGAAAATGCTTATGAGCAAACTAAACAAGAACAGACAGCGGACGCGCTGCGATCAAAATCAAAGCAAGGTAAACACTAGTGACCAAATGTTGCATGCTAGTGGGCGACCCATATATTGGCTAGCACGATATTCTGACTTTTTAAATTATCGGCATCGGCTGGGGGGCTTGGGTAGCTCCGATTACCTCCGATTACGCTAAGAAATATTTTGTGTTTGCTGCCTTTAAGATGCTGTTAAGATGGATGTTTTCTTTCTAGGGTAAGCCTGATCTGAACACGTCACTACCGGTTCGACAGACAGCGTCCATCTTCAAACAGCCGGTCACCAAGGTTACAAATCACCCCAGCAACAAGGTCAAGACAGACCCTCAAAAAGCTGTTGACCAGCCCAGACAGGTACATTTAATGTTTTTCCAAAATTGACTTTCAGAGTCCGGTTAAAGGAATAGATCACCCTCATGTTAAAAACAATTTAATCTAGGTCTAATTAAAGGGACAGTGCACCCAAAAATGAATGTTCTCTCATCATTTACTCACCCTCATGCCGTCCCAGATCTGTTTGACTTTTCTTTCTTATGCAGAACACAAATTAAGGTTTTTAGAAGAATATTTCAGCTCTGTAGGTCCATACAATGCAAGTGGATGGTGACCAGAACTTTGAAGCTCCAAAAAGCACATAAATGCAGCATAAAAGTAATCCATACGACTCCAGCGGTTTAATCCGTGTCTTCAGAAGTGATATGATAGGTGTGGTTAGAAACGGATGCAAAATTTAAGTCCTTTTTTTACTTTAAATCTCCTCTTATCTGAAAGTGAAAGCTAAAGTGGAGATTTAGGGTTTAAAAAAGGACTTAATATTCCAAGTCCTCGGAAACACCCATCCTATCACTTCTGAAGACGTGGATTAAACCACTGGAGTCTTATGGATTACTTTTATGCTGCATTTATGTGCTTTTTGGAGCTTCAAAGTTCTGGTTTGCTGGGACTAGTTAGAAAAAGTAGGTTATGCAAGCAATCCAGAATGGCGGATAATCTAGTGGGCGGGGCTAAAAATTCCCCCAAAATACCATCTTGACCCATGGAATCACAGAAAAAATATTTAGTTTGTAGGACTTGTGGTTCAAAAGTTATGGCCCAAAACGCGTTTGGCTTTATTATAGCGCCCCCCTTAGGCCGAACGGGCCGAGTTCATTCGTATGGTTAGCCAGCCAGAATTGCGCTCAGTCCAGCTGTGTTTGAACGCAAGAACGTGTTTGCATCATGTGCGGTCACTAGCGCTTTGTGCTCGTTGCCTATACAGCTGGAGTTTTGCTGTCTGCCCCCTGCTGAAAACAGGTGGTACTTCAAGTTTAAATTGCCCTAATGGTTGTAATAGTCCATAGAAATCCCCAGAGACGTGATTAATTGTGTAATTGTTTTTTAGTGCAGTATTTGTTATATCATTAATTGCATTGAAATAACATACAATCGACAGCCCTAATAATTGTATATTTCCATGGAAAGGAGTTCGCAGAATGTCAGTCCGCTCTTTTCCATAATACAAAGTGGATGGTGACTAAATTGCAATCTGAATTGTATTATATCTAGCTATCGTAACGTTTATCGAAAACCAAAATCAGTGACACTCTCATGGTGACTACAGCTGAGAGGACAAAAAAAGTACCATCAGTGATGTCAACGGACAGAAACATCTTTTATTCCTGCTTCTTGCAGTCAGGGTCTGTTATATTAGTTTTTTGCAGTGTAATGATTTTCCTCCCGTTTAATTCACAGCTGTTCTGGGAGAAAAAGCTGAGTGGACTCGATGCGTATGATATAGCAGAGGAACTGGTGAAGACTATGGATCTTCCTAAAGGTTTGCAAGGTGAGTGGAATAAATTATGATAAGTAGAAGAAAATAAAGGCAGTTCTCAAGAACTCAAAAGAGCGTTTCGTAGCATCGACATTTGCGCCTCCTGTACGTTGCACATATTTGATGCTCGTAAACGAGGAGTCTGCTGGTTGCTAGCAATGGGTTGCCCTGTCACTCATGGAGCAACTGATGATGTTGCACACGCAAGTTATTTTACTTCCTGAACAAGTGCGAACCCGAGGACAGGTTGCTGACTCACTCATGGGAATCGCGGCTGAACTCAGACCGCCTCCTATAATGGCACTTTTCCACGGTTACGACTCGACTCGCTTTACTTTTCTGAGCTTGCATTTCCACTGCAGTTTAGTGCCGCCTCAATGTGGGCGGGATTATAGGCTGATCGTCATAGTTGCGCCGCCTCTACTGCCGTGACATCATCTTAAATGCGACACAAAACAATAGACGACAACACAACCGCTAGCTGTTAGCTACTAGCTCATTGTGCTGCATAAAGCAGTTGTTGATGGTGGTTTTACACAAGTGTAACAGTTCAATTGGTCCTGGTTGTTTTAGAAGCTTCCAGTAGCTGCTCAACTAAATAAAGTGAAGCTTTCAAGCAGAGTATCGAGTTAACGTAACAAAACGTCCCATCCTCCATCATGGACTCAAACGGCGTGGCCGAGTCCAGCGCACTCTCCCTCCCATTGCTCGCCGGTTTAGATAGCGTCCATTTGGCCGAACCACTTCCTCTTTTCCTTGATGGTTCTGTCGTCACTTTTAACTCTCCCCTAAACTGTTGGGAGGTCCGGTGGTAGCCGTGTGCAGCCAACAGCTGAGACACTTCCCGAGAGACTCGCTCATCGCTAACGAGAGGAACGTCTGCACCTCTTTTATTGACCATGGTGTGGTTTTGCGCACAACCATTTCTTTTTACAATTCGAAAGTTGTGTGAACAAATGATACTTTTATCGCTAGGGATGCACCGAATTTTCAGCGGCCGAAATTTTTCGTCCGAAAATGGCACTTTCGGTTTTTGGCCGAAAGAGAAAAAAGGCCGAAAATATGAGCCGAAAATACGTCCTCGCCCCTCAGTGCTCAGATTTCACTCTGGATCGATGCTAGCCCTTATCACAGCGCTACCAAACAAAGGCCGATCATGTCAGCGGTGTGGAAATTCTTCGAAGTTTCTGATAAGGACATCAAATTTGCGATCTGCAGTGTTTATTCAGCAGAACTTTCAAGATATATATATATAACACACACACACACACACACACACACACACACACACACAGAGTACAGCAAGAGATTCTACAGGAAAATGTCACAACTAGCGCAGCTACACCACAACTTGAGACGTATTTATCTGAACTACCCATTGCCAGAAGCGACAATCCCCTTGACTACGGGCGCATAAACAAACACCGCTTTCCTTTGCTTGCGCGGATTGCGCTCAGGTATTTATCTGCCCAAGCACCAGCACAGAGAGTGAGAGACTGTTCAGTGCAGCATCTCATGTTCTTGATGAGCTTTCAGACAGGAGAGACTGTCAGAACGTTTAGCAACTTTTGTTCTTGAAGAGAAACCTGTCACTTGTACTTAAATAGAAAGCGGTCCAATATGATGTGTATAGCAATTACATTACACTTGTTCTTCACTTGAGGATACATCTGTCGTTTACAGATGAGGTTGGATTTAGTTCAATTACTGTTGTTTTGCACAATAATGTTCACTTAAAGTGTGCATACGTTTACATAAACAGAATAGAGCACTGATATATATATATATATATATATATATATTATAGTTATATATAGATCAGTGGAATAGAGGCCCTCTGCCATTCTGTGTTCTGCCTTTTTGTTTTAATTAAAATTACTGTTGCATATTTAAACTTTTTGAAAGATGTTAGCTAAGTTCATTACTTGACTGTTGTTTTGCATATAATAGTTTTCTAAAACTTTACATTATTTGGATAATTGTTAATAAAATCTGTAAAATTAGATTTTTACAGAACTGAAAGAAGAATATTTAATAATGTTTTAATATATTTTTTTGTCCAATTTTGGTGTTACTTTCAATAAAAGTGTGTTTTTTTTTTTTTTTTTATTTTATTGGTTTGAAGTTTTTCAATTCAGATTCATTAAATTCATGAAATTAATGAAAAAGTATAAAATTAATACAATTATACACACCATTATTTTTTTTTATATATTTTTTTTAAATGGGTACAAGTTTCGGTTTTCGGCCAAGTGCATCCTGGATTTTCGGTTTCGGCCCAGAATTTTCATTTCGGTGCATCCCTAGTTATCGCTGTTGCTAACTTTAAAACTAGCGGGAGGAAGTCACGTGTCGTTAATCCAGTGACGCCGGTAGTGACGATTCTCCCTGACCAATCAGTGATCTGCAGGGTTTTGACGTCACATTTAGTATCGGCTCAACTCACTAAAATAAGTATCAGGTACCAGTTACTATCCACAGTGGAAACCCCCAAAATGTTAGTTGAGCCGAGCAGAGGAAATGCCCCATGAGTCGTCTCAAGTTCAGTACCGCGGTCCACAAAACAGTTTTCATATTAGCCATTTTTAATGCGAACCATGCTCCATTTCGGGCTATGCTGTCAGTGTGAACGCCCCCTAAAATGTTTCTCTGTTTGAGCCCTAAAGCGATTTTGCACGGGTCCATGCATGGATGTTTAAATTGAAGGAACATTCTGGGTTCAATGCAAGTTCAGCTCAATCGACAGCATTTGTGTCATACTATTGACTACCACAAAAATATATTTCCACTCGTCCGTCCTTTGTTCTTTTTAAAAGCACACATTGAGGTTCCAGTGAAATGCTTAGAATGGAAGTCAATGGAGCCAGAGGCCCAAATTAAATGAAGCCAGATGCAGTTTATTGTGCAAACAAAGTCCCAATAGTAACCAGAACAACAAAACTTAAATTGGGTAGATGCCGCTGGACTCGTAAGCGAGCATGAACGGCAGTACTCGAAGTGTCCTCACTCGATGCGACGTGTGATGTGATGTTTAGTGTGTTTCTCAACTGCAGGCGTCGGACCAGGTTACTCGGATAAGACTCTTCTGTCGGCTCTCGCGAGCGCTCTTCACACCAGCTCAAATCCAATCACAGGTCAGCTGTCAGCGGCGGTGGAGAAGAACCCTGGAGTCTGGCTCAACACATCACAGCCGCTCTGCAAGACCTTCATGGTCACTGATGAAGACATCAGGTAGATGCAAACCGCTCTGGGCTTTTGTGAAAGTGATTTTGGTTATGGATAAATGTGTCTCGCTGCAGTTGTCTAGATACGCAGCTCACGAGGTTTTGCAACAATGTTGCATTATTTGATGGTCCTTTTGAAGTGTGCTGAATCATTGTGCTGCTGCTACAGGAAGCAGGAAGACCTGGTGTACAGCGTGAGGAAGAGGCTGGAGGAAGCGCTCATGGCAGACATGTTGGCGCACATTGATGAAACCGCTGTTGATGCCAATTCACTGAAGGACGAATCCAGCGATGAGGAGATGGAGACCGTATAACTGTAAGAGAGTCATTTCAACACGTCCGTTAATGAGCTGATTCTTCAATTAGAGAACTTCTCGATCCATTCAGATGAGTGTAAAGAATGGATCATAATAGCTTTAACTTTTATTGTTAGTTACTTACTCTAACACATTTATAAAAAGTGCCAAAATGAGGGAAATGCTATTTTGCACCTTTCCTCACATCAATAGTTCCAAATATTTTCTTTTGTGTGCAGTTTATAATGTTCACTTCATGATCTGAAAGAAGCTTATTAAGGTGGCATTGCCAAACAGGTTCGTATTTAGGAATTAGACATTTTAAAAATGTGTTTTATTTTAATACATTTAAAGTTAATTGACTGCTAGGCAGTGAGATCTGTACGGAAGCCTGTCACTTTTTTTTTTTTTCTGTCCTGTTTTGTCGTGATCACGACTTAATGGAGACCTATTACACCCCTTTTTATAAGATGTCATATGAGTCTTAGGTGTCCCCAGAATGTGTGTGTGAAGTTTCAGTTCACGGATCATTTATTATATCATGTTATAAACGCCTCTTTTTGGGTGGAATCAAAAACGAGCTGATTTCGTGTGTGTCTCTTTAAATGCAAATGAGCTGCTGCTGCTCCCCGCCCCCTTTCCAGAAGAGGGCTGTGCCTTTACAGCTGGTGCTTCGGTTACTACAGCAACAACAAATCAGAACCGATATGACTGACAGTGTTAATACTGGAGTTCAGGCAGGACTGAGAAGAGAAATCGGCCCGGGATTTTACACCGCAACCGGAGTTCGAACCCAGGGCGTGCTGAGTGACTCCAGCCAGGTCTCCTAAGCAACCAAATTGGCCGGTTGCTAGGGAGGGTAGAGTCACATGGGGTAACCTCCTCGTGGTGGTGATTAGTGGTTCTCTCAATGGGGCGTGTGGTGAGTTGTGTGTGGATCGTGGAGAGTAGCATGAGCCTCCACATGCTGTGAGTCTCCGGTGTCATGCACAACGAGTCATGTGATCGGATGCGCGGATTAACGGTCTCAGACGCAACTGAGACTCGTCCTCTGCCACCCGGATTGAGGCGAGTAACCGCGCCACCACGAGGACCTACTAAGTAGCGTGAATTGGGGATCCCAAATGATTCATCCAATGACATGATGGTGGTGTTTGATATTAATGCACATCTCTGTTCGTCCACAGGGGTAATCAGTGTCGACTAGAACAACCCGGACTACAGTATTTTTACTCCCAACACCAAAAGACGCTCACACCCTGAAGCGGATCCCCATGCCGAAAACAAAACCTCCTTTCCCTAAATCAGCTGTGAAGCTCATAATGTACCCATAACATAAACACACATTTTCACTTTCATCTCTAATTTAATCTTGTAAATGGATTCTGTCTCATTGTAGTTTAGCCAGATTATCTTGTTTGGGGTTGGGCTGAGAGGAATTGATGAATGCTGTTTTTCAAATCATGCTAGTCCGTAACACAATTTTTTACACTTTTTGTTTTTATTAAATAAATGCGTGTTTTTATGATTATCTTAAAGACATTGCACTAATGTGCATATTAATGTTTGATGGCTAGTACAAATATGGTGCTCATTTATTTTCATGGTTTCTTTATATTTTATCTTGCCGTGTTTTTTGAGTGTAGACATTAGCATTGGTGCTTTTTCATGTTTGTTTCCCCTCTAAGCTATGTAGCATTGTTTCTGTCATCGTATAGCTAACATAAAGGAAGAGGTAGTTTAGGTCTTATTTTATCATGACATTAGATTTGGAATGACTTCTTGATGTGGACTGAAAATCTGTCTAATTCAAATACAGTGCAGAAATGATCATGATACAGCTTTTTATTATTATTTGTTCACACGATCATGGTTAAATCTAGATGTTTTTCTGTTCTTTTATGTGTCATTGTACTCTCATAAATTCACGTTCGGTGGGGGGTGTATTTTGTATTTTACACTTTTGTTTTTGTTTGTTTTTTTTCTTTAAGAAAGCATAAAGGACTGAGGGGAACTCAAAGCTAAATAATACTTTTGTACATTTTGAAATTAAACTTTTGAAACATTCTGCTGTATGTTTTCTTCACTTTCAATGTAACAGGACAATAGTTCATTGATTATTAATATTACACTTCACATACCATATAATGTATTTAACCACACAGCTAACGTTAGCATATGGTTGCTGTTTGGTTACTTTTCAGGAACCAATCCCTAACATTTTAGGAACCATTAGGTAACTTTTTGGGAACACGTTCCTAACGTTCCTCTAACGTTAGTATTTGGTTGCCATTAGGTTACTTTTTGGGAAGCTATTCCTAACGTTTTTGGAACGTTCTCTTTGTTCTATTTTTTTATAACCACCCAGCAAACAACATTCCCCTAACGTTAGCATATGGTTGCTGTATGGTTACTTTTTGGGAACTAATCCCTAACATTTTAGGAACTGTTAGGTAACTTTTTGGGAACACATTCCTAATGTTTCTAGGAACTTAATATTCAGGTTCTACTTTTTATAATCATCCTGCAAACACAGAACACATTCCCCTAACGTTAGCACATGGTTGACATTTGGTTAATTTTCAGGAAGCTATTCCAAATGTTCTAAGAACTTTCCATTTAGGTTCTACTTTTTATAACCACCCTGCAAACATGGAACGTTCCCCTAATGTTAGCATATGGTTGCTGTTTGGTTACTTTTTGGGAACATGTTCTTAATGTTCTAGGAACTTTCTGTTTAGGTTCTACTTTTTATAACCACCCTGCAGACATGGAACGTTCCCCTAATGTTAGCATATGGTTGCTGTATGGTTACTTTTTGGGAACTTTCTTTTTAGGTTTTATGTTTTATAACCACCCAGCAAACACAGAACTTTCCCCTAACTTTAGCATATGTTGACGTTTGGTTACTTTTTAGGAAGCTATTACAAAAGTTCTTGGAACATTCTATTTAGGTTCTATTTTTTTATAATCCCCCTGCAAACACAGAACGTTACCTAAATGTTAGCATATGGTTGCTGTTTGGTTACTTTTTGGGAACACGTTCCTAATGTTCTTGGAACATTCAAAACACAGAATGTTCCACTAACGTTCGCATATGGATGCCATTAGGTTACTTTTGGGAGCCAATTCCTAACAGTTTAGGAGTGTTCTTTTTAGGTTCTATTTTTTAGAACCACCCAACAAACATGAAAAGTTTCCCTAACATTAGCATATGATTGATGTTTGGTTACTTTTCAGGACGCAATTCCAAAAGTTCTTGGAACATTCTATTTAGGTTCTAATTTTATAACCACCCAGCAAACATGGAACGTTCCCCTAACGTTAGCATATGGTTTACGTTAGGTAACTTTGTGGGAACATGTTCTTAACGTTCTAGGAACTTTCTATTTAGGTTCTACTTTTTATAACCACCCTGCAAACATGGAACGTTCCCCTAATGTTAGCATATGGTTGCTGTATGGTTACTTTTTGTGTACCAATTCCTATGTTCTAGGAATGTTCTATTTGGATTCTAGTTTTTATACGTCTGGGGTGGCAATGGGGGTAAGTACATTTTGGGGTGAAGTGAATTATTGCTTTAAGACACAAACATATTTAAGCCATTGGATATTGATATTCAGCCATGTTCGATCACATAACTACACTGTCAACATGATCTGGCATTGATTGAAAGCCTACAAAAACAACTCAAAATATCACCGAAGATTTTTTTTTAATAGAAAAAAAACATATCACCCAATTATGTCGCAAATTAATTTCATTTTTAATTCGATTATATTTATTAAATAGCATATTACACATTTAATTCAATAGAGAAACTATTTTTTATTCAGTAAAAACTAATTAAAAAAAATATTCGCCCCAGAAACGTCGAGCGCGTTTCTGTCGCGTGGCCTTTGAACCCATTGTTGTGCGACGGGTGACGTCAGCGCCGTGTGCGCGAGAGAGAGCGCGTGGCGTGCGTCTGCACTCACCACACACACACAGACAAAGACGGCGGACCGGAGGAACGAGAGACAGCAGTGCGTTATTCCTTCCAGTGTTCCACGCGTGGAAACGTCCAGAAAAACATGAGCAGAGCGTGAGCGACGCCGAGGCGGGACGTGTGATTTCAGCGCACAGTAGCGTTTGGTTTTTTACCGCAAATGCTTTTAAAGTACGAGTCTTTTCTCAACGCCCCCCAACAATTAGCAGCTCCGCTAGCGGTTAGCCATCCTCGCCATCAGCCAGAAAACGCCAGATAAAAGCAGCGGGCAACGCGCGAGGAAATAAGGTGAGACATCCGCCGGTGCTTTTGAACGCATGTCCACGCGACTTTAATTTGTATCCGTTTTTGTTGTTATAACGCGCGCGCGATTGTCCGCGTGCTGCACGGCTGAGATCCCCAAACAAAGGCGACAATGTGACTGATCTTCTCCGGTTAGCAGCGCGGCTAACAACACTTCCACTTTAAACTCTGATATTTCCCTCCAAACTCACAGTTTGACAACTTTGACATTCCAGCGCTGTTTGCCACAATGTTGCTGTTGATTCCACGTCATAATAAGCCATTGTCATGATATGTAACAGCGTTATGATACTGTAACAGGCTCAGACAATAAAGACAATAGGGACTGAAGACATGAGGCGCACTAATTAGGGTCTCAAACAGGATGGCAGTAAATACTCGGTGTTTTTGAAGTAGTTGATGTGTATCTAAATGTTTTATGATGTTTTGGCTAAAGAACAGTCACACTCAAGTACTTCATAGTAGTGCATGCTCAAGTTGTTTTAATGGTTTGCATGACTTATCATGTGATTATTGATTTAAAATATCTTTATTCATTCCAGAAAGCGTGGTTGTTGTGTTGTCTAATGCACACACGGGCATTACTATGCCTAGCCCCCTGTTCCACCCTGACATCATGGATCACGATATGGTTGTGAGCAGCACCGGCCAGTCCAGCGGGGTCACCCTGCCGCTCGCCCGGGACACAGAGTTGGAATCCCGGGACGAGGAGCATCAAGAGGCGCTGCGCTTCGCCCTGGATCAGCTGTCACTCATGGGGCTGGATAAAGTCGACTGTTTGGACGGAACATCATCGGGCAGTGAGAACTTGAACGGAGGCGGTGGTTATGTCGACCTGCAGATACACCCGAACGGGTCACGGGAGTCGCCCAGCTCCTGCTCGCCCTCTCCGGAGTACTACGGCTCGGGAGGTGGTGGCGGATACCACATGGCCGTCCCGCACCCGCACTCCATCCTCCTGGAACAAAGCTCCATGCTCCGCAAGAGGAGTGTCAACATGACCGAGTGCGTGCCCGTGCCCACGTCAGAGCATGTGGCGGAAATTGTAGGCAGACAAGGTAATGTGACCGTATTGTTTGCTAAAACCCATGCATTATGTTCCTAGACATCAAATGCAATAAATGCAATGCATGTGAACAACGCAAAAGCATTACTTTATGTAGTCATGTCTAAGATTAATTACCTGCTTAGTTGCATGCAAAAATGTAGTTAGAATGTGCTTAAATTCGTGCATTTTAGCCCTAGACATAATAAAAAATAAATGCAACGCATTTGAACAATGCATAAGCATTACTTTACTAGTATTAGTCATGTCTTTAGATTAAGTGGTTAGTTGCATGCACACATAATGTAAATATTTACTCAAATTACCCTAGAGATCATAAATAGTGAATGTTGTGTTTTTGTCTGCTGTTGACATGCACGCGACGATTTTTGTCATTGGAAACACTACTAACGTCTCAAATGGATGGTCTAGTGCGTGTTATTGCTTGGATAGATTGTTGTTACTCAGTGGAGGAGGGGTAGATGGTGGGGGGGCAGACAAAGCTGCAGATTGTTGGAGTCTGGACCTGTCTCGCGCTCTGTCCCAGACAAAAGAGACGCATATCGACCCTCGCGCGCCCATCTGCGAATCACGTGCTTGTCTGTTGATTATTGATCTCTGATTGCGTTTAGCTTAACAAAAAGGTTTATTATGATTTATAAACGCATTATGAATGCTTAGGGTCATGTAAGGATATATGCAAGTATATAGGGCCGAGTATGCACACTACGGTAATGCGGTGTCGTGTGGCTCGCGGGGTGTGTAATGCAGATATTTGATGAATCAATTTAATATATTGTGTTATTATGTCTGTTAATGTTCTATAAACATGATTTATATGAGCGGCGCGGGTTTTGGTCTGGTTGCATTGTTCTCTTTGTTTGAAATGCCATGCTTTCAGCCTCCCACTATGACATCACAGAGCGCGCACGCCATTGGCTGCTTGCAGTAAGCCGTCGGTTCGGATTTAAAGGAACAGTGCGCCTGTTTTGTGCCACCTAAAATGTTAACAATGGAAACATTTGATTAATTAAATAATTTGCGTAAATGTTTTGCCTGGTCGTTTTGGACTTATTCGTCAATGCATGCACCAGTTACTGAATGAATGTCCTCTGTTACTTTGGTATCACTTTTATTTAATTTAATTTTTGCATAGTTTGGTAATGCGCAGACAGACTCAAGGGACACATTTGAGTACATTAAAGTGCAATAACGACCAAACAAAAACACTATATTATGCAGAATGCACCACATGTATAACACCACATACATGACAGTTAAAAAAAATAAAAATAATTTTAAACAACTTGCATTGTTTACATAATATAGCATAGCATATGGTTAGTTAAATGTCTTTTTTAAATTAACATCAAAGATTTGAAATGAAAAATTTAATATGCAACTGTCCACAATTTAACTTATTTCTTTCATTGTTTCTATTGTCATAATAATGATAATTTAAGGATTTGAAAAATTACTAGTACTTGTAGACATTTTGAACCACAGGACACTGATGAAGCTGTATTCATTACAATAAATGCATTAATGTTTATTTAGTTTTATTTACTCTTCATTTGAGTGACACTCGTTTCTCTGTTTTGATGTTCGCAGGTTGCAAGATCAAAGCTTTGCGTGCGAAAACAAATACTTACATCAAGACGCCAGTGAGAGGAGAAGAGCCTGTGTTTATCGTAACGGGTCGGCGTGAAGACGTCGAAATGGCTAAGCAAGAAATAGTTTCTGCGGCCGAACACTTCTCCATGATACGAGCGTCACGCTGTAAAGCGGGTGGCAGCAGCGGGCCCGGGTCGGGCGGATCTCTCCCCGGACCTCCAAACCACCCGGGACAAACCACCATCCAGGTGCGTGTGCCCTACAGAGTCGTCGGTCTGGTGGTGGGACCCAAAGGCGCCACGATCAAGCGCATCCAACAGCAGACACACACGTATATCGTCACGCCCAGCCGCGAGAAAGACCCTGTGTTCGAGGTGACTGGAATGCCAGAGAACGTCGACCGTGCACGAGAAGAAATTGAAATGCACATTACACTCCGCACAGGTGCGTTTGTGGACCTGCAAGGAGACAACGACTTCCACAGCAACGGTACTGACGTGAGTTTGGAGGGTCTCGGTTCGCTGGGGCTCGGCGGTACGCTGTGGTCGCGTGCCAGTCACTCTGCCCCGCCTCCTCCCCCTCCACCCCCCCTTCACGGTTCCAAACGCAAGATGTCGTCCGCATCCTACTCCAACAGCGCTCTGAACTCTGACTCGTTTTCGGTGACGCGGCGAGCCACGGATGGCGGGAGTCCCACGAGCCCGTTCAGTACAAGCAGCGCTGGCGGTAGCTTCTCATTCGCCCGGCGATTCCACTCCGGTGCTGCCAGCTGCGGCAGAAGACCTGGGCTTCGAGTTCAGCGCTGCCAACATTTGGGCACCGTTTGCCAACGGCGGTAAGCAACAACAGCCAATCCGTCGCAACAGTAGCGGGCTTAGTGGAGGAGCCATTACCCCGCGCCTGTCACCCACCCTGCCCGCCGAACCCTCCAGTCTGGATCACCCGCTTGCCCGCCGAGCGCAGAGTGACCCCCTTAGTACACTCACCTGGCTACAAACGGGTGGATCATTTTCGGGTGGTAGCAGCAGTAGCGGGGGAAGCTCCACTGGTTACTCCTCTTGCTCAGCATCTTCTTTGCCCGGTGGATCACCCACTGATTCCGAGGGAGGTGGCAGCGGTGTGGGCATGGCGTCCACCATGCTTGGTCGCCTAAAAGCAGGTGCTCTGGCTGTCATGGTGCCCGGAAGCTGTAGGGACTGTTACGTGTGCTGCGAGAGCGAGGTAACGGCCGCTCTGGTCCCGTGCGGGCACAATCTCTTCTGCATGGAATGCGCGGGGCAGATATGCCAATCGCAAGAGGCGGAGTGTCCCGTGTGCCACATCCCCGCGACGCAGTGCATTCGAATCTTCTCTTAATACCCGGATGAACGCAAACCCCCAATACTCTTCCTCACAATTAAAGACTGCCTACATAGGATTGACCGTAATTATTAGATATGACACTATTCTGATTTATTGACAATAATAATAATAATAATTACTATGAAAATGACTAAATTATCGACTCAAGTACTTGTTGTTGTTTTTCTTGAAACTGAGGAGCAAAGAAAATCAGTGTCTTCGTTCTGCCGTATGTAACGGTTATTTTTCCATTCATGCTTCCACGCGGCCGTAAACGGTCTTCGTTTTTTCCGCTTGAGACTTTTTCTACTTGCAGATATTTTTCGACTTTTACGCTGCATAAGTCTGCACTTTTCTAGTGTATTGTTTGTTTAAGAGGGTTGGCAATACAGTTGTTTTTTAAATTATTTTTTAAGATCTTGTGTTGCTGTTTTGCGTTGAATTTTTTTAAAAATAATGCAGTCGACCACATGCAGCACGCCCCGCAACAACAAGAGCGTACATGGAAGACTGCAAAACCTGCACACTTGTTTAGACCAAAACATTACAGATATATCCCTGTTTTTATTTTCAATGAAGAATGGAACACTTAATATTTATACACATTAAGAGTTGATATCAGACGTAATAGTTAATGTTGAATTTAATATAGATGTAGATATAGTACATGTTATGAATATTACCGTGCTAGGAGGTTGTTCGTTACCTTGTTTTCTCTTTTGCCACACAACCTTAAGCGTTCAGTACTGTAGTGACGCCACGTGCGTCCTCATCAAGGATGTTTTAGGGGTGGATGATTATCGTATTTGTTCACGCCTGTGAATGAAACCTCACATGTTAGTTCATTCCAACAGTCACTCCTGAAACAGGGTTGCTAGTATTTAAAAACACATTGACAACTTTATCTGTTACAATGTTACTGCTCTTAGAGACTTTTGTGGTAAGACTAGCTGATTGGTCGTGGATGTGTGGGCGGACGTTTGCCACGCCCCACTTCAAACCACATGACTTACTGAAATATAAGATAGGTCTTTAACTTCACACGAATGTTCCTCTTTGTTTTGGATTTGTGTATGTGTGTGATTTGAGAGTATGGAGTTGTTTTTAAACCAACTGTTGTAGAGCCATCCCGCTTCGTGCACAGCGACACATTGAAATGTTCTTTCTGAATTCCCGAGGGGCCTGTTGGGGTCTCTTGGGGGCCAAGCTGGAGTAAAAGTCTTCCGGCCCTTGCAAGAGAACTTAAGTCTCGTTCTGAGTTTAAACCGTTTCGATTGCATCCTGCACTTAATACCATCGTGGTCGATATTTTCTTAAGCTGCCTGTGATCGTTGCTGTTTTGATGATTTGAATCGAATCTTTATCGCCCCTTTGAAAGGTATGTGACAAGCCATGAATTCACACTCTAAAGGGCTTCCAGTTACACACTACACTTCAGGTCGTATCCCGCGCTATCGCTAATGAAACCG
Source organism: Xyrauchen texanus (assembly GCF_025860055.1). Lineage (NCBI taxonomy): Eukaryota > Metazoa > Chordata > Actinopteri > Cypriniformes > Catostomidae > Xyrauchen > Xyrauchen texanus. The sequence goes on from NC_068281.1 coordinate 1,989,792, forward strand.
GATGTATAGTCCCGACACAATCCGTATGGCAGCTATATCACCCAGGGCTTCCATACATTATTCAGTGATGCACGTCTGAGGACAGAATCGCTGACAGTTGAAAGCGTCCGTGCTGTCAGTTTTTCCGCGTTACTCGAGTGAAAAGCTTTCTGCATAAACGCGGGACTTCAGACACATCTCGGAGGGTAAAAAGTTTGGTTTGCATGATTTGTACATATCCGTAACATCAAATTTCTTTAGCGAAATTGCGCAAGACTCGTAATTCACGTATGATATAAACCACTGCAGTTTTCTTAATTTTCTGACGTGTTGAATCATACGAAACGTAAACGGTGCCAGTCATAATTCATTTCGAATTGAGACCTGTGAATGGTGCCTTGGTGGTGTCGCTCGCTACCGACGACGCGTTGTCTGTTTTTAAAGGTGCCCTGTTAAGGCCAAAGTATGCTTTCCGTTTTTCCACGTGCCACTACACAATACAAATTTTGCCATCAACACAGTAGCTACGCACTGCGTCTGAGTGCATCCTGTTTTTTATTAGACATTCAGACAGTCTGCGTCTTTGCGGATCGTCATTGACTGCTTAAAGAGTAGACGAACCCGGAAGGCTAATTCGCTATGGGATCCCTTTGGAATTTCCAATGGGTTTCCTGGGTTCTTGTAATGAGGATTTGTGAAAAAAAAAAAACATTGCTTGAAGATTCCCTCAAAGGTGAAACGTGAACATGTTGCTATTTAAGGACTACAAACATGTCTGGCGAAATGGAAAATCGATGTACTCTAGCAACTTGTTAGCATCATACTTAAAAACAAAACAAACGCTGAGGCTTTAAAAGTTGAAACGTGAACATGTTGCTATATAAGGACTACAAACAATGCTGGCAAAATGGAAAATCGATGTACTCCTCTAGCAACTTGTTTGCGTTTGTTTTGTTTTTAAGTATGACGCTAACAAGTTGCTAGAGGAGTACATCGATTTTCCATTTCGCCAGACATGTTTGTAGTCCTTAAATAGCAACATGCTCACGTTTCAACTTTTAAAGCCCCTGCGTTTGTTTTGTTTTTAAGTTTGACGCTGAGGCTTTAAAAGTTGAAACGTGAACATGTTGCTATTTAAGGACTACAAACATGTCTGGCGAAATGGAAAATCGATGTACTCCTCTAGCAACTTGTTAGCGTCAAACTTCAAAACAAACACAGGGGCTTATTTGGGGTATGATTGTGTCTTAAGACAAAACATCCAAGTATCGTAATGTAACGTTTAGCACAAACCTTATTTTACTCCGAAATCCCAAACTGGCATTATTAAAAAACCCTAGGAAAATGCAGACCGAACCCATGGCTCGAAAATGCTTCTCTTCGGTTTATTAATCTACAACCTGAATGTCTCACGTCAAACGCATCCGTATGTGCTCCGTGGTCGAGAGCGATCCCAAACGCACCGAACGGCGCGTGGGAAAACCAAGTATACCCGAGCCTTTATAGAGAAGCTTGTTTTCCGCACGGCCGTGTCGTTTCAGGCTGTTGCTTCCCTGTACACACTCTTCTTCCAATTCAAGTTCATGTGGTTTTTCATTAATATGTAGGTTATGCTTCAGACAGTTTGGCGGCAAAGCAATAATCGTTAAAGGTATTTGTACAGAGAGCCTTGTCGTATCTGAGCTGACATTTTCCCTCTATTTTGTCCCCATGTTTAGTTGACGGGAGCATCAGGAATATTGTGCACTCATGTTAGTTACTAAGAATCTGGTTTTATAAACCAGTCCCACAGGATTTTCTGTGATTGGTTAAAAGGTACATGAAACTAGCTGAAAGTGTGTTTTTAGTTCTGTGTTTGTGGTGTTTTGGCGTGAAGGTCATGTGACTAGTGAAGAATCGGTCACGGCAGACCTTGAGATTTAAGGTTGACCCTACAGACCTGCAAGTGGGTTGCGTACCTTTTATCCTCCAAGGGTTAAAAACAGGGTTTACTGAGGAGATCTCAGGCAGTTTCGAATGGAGACGATGTCAATCGCTGTTGTCCCATGAATCATTTTCACCCTAAACTCGACTTTATTTTCGCTTGAATTCTATTCGTACGCAGAACCAAAAGTTTTTCAATAAAGAAACGTCAGAAATGTCAATTGTAAATATCCTGAAGCAATCATTGGGATTTGTTTTCAAGTACAAAACTGAAACAGGTTAATGTAGTTTTTAAAACATGTATCACTATTTGTAAGTTAACTCTCTGCATGTCTTTCAGCCATCTGGCATTGGCTAACGAAACGGAAAAACTTTTTACACATTTTATTTTTGCAATTTTATTTGCTTATCTTGACAAATGTCCCAGATTATAATGTGACCCTTTTATTACAGCAAATGTATCTTTATTTTCCATATTTCTGTTACCTGTGTACAACATATAGGCAATTTATAACAAAATGAGAAAAAATTATTGAAGAAATTTAAAATTGAAATCTATTTTATTTGAAAGTTTATGGACCTTTTAACCGTGAGCTGGAACAATTGTATACGCGTATAATTTGAGCTGACTGACGGTTCTAAGAAATGTATCAAGAGTTTTATTTTTTATGCTTCTTTAATAAAATCTTGTTTTTACTTTTTCGTTTTTGTACTGTTAAACAATAAATCCTTGTGTCCGTGTGTTTTTTTTAAATCCTTTTTAAAAAGCTTTATGGCATGAAGGATATTTAAAATGCATAATTAATAAGATTAGCTTTCCTTTAAAACTAACCGGTAGACACCTTTTAATTAAAGGAACATGTAAACAGTTTTACATGTAGCAAATTTGGGATGTGTTTGAATATAGTTTACATATATATATACTTAAAATAATTAAAACTGCTTTCTCCCCAATTCCCACTACTAAGTATGTCCTTGTGGTGGTGCGATTACTCGTCTCAATCCGGGTGGCGGAGGACGAATCTCAGTTGCCTCCGCTTCTGAGACCGTCAATCCCGCATCTGATCACGTGGCTTGTACCGTGAAGACGTAGCACGTGTGGAGGCTAAACGATATTCTCATCCACGCACAACTCCCCACACGCCTCACCGAGAGCGAGAACCACATTATAGCGACCAAGAGGAGGTTACCCCATGTGACTGTACCCTCCTTAGCAACCGGGCCAATTTAGTTGCTAAGGAGACCTGACTGGAGTCACTCAGCACGCCTTGGATTCAAAATCACGACTCCAGGTGTGATAGTCAGTGGCAATACTCGCTCGGCTACACAGGCTCATGGTTCTACTGCTGGTGAAGATGATGTGTAACGTGTATTGAACCTGGAATATTCCTTTAACCATTATTTTAATTGGAAAATCACTGGGTGCGCGTGTGTGAGAGAGGGAGAGAGTGTGTGTGAGAGAGAGAGAGTGCGCGCGCGTGTGAGTTTGAGAATATTAAAGTCAACATGAAATGGGATTTGCAACCCATTTTACTTTCGTACTGCATAAAAATACTGCAGTACTTGTTGTGGTGTGAATGAATGTTGTGTTTATCTTTTGCGTGCACATACACTATTTGGTCGGTCAGTTTTGGAAGGACGATGGTTTTCTCCATTGTATTCATAACCAGTTTCCACAGTTCCTTCAACTCTCTTGAGGACAGTCTTCTCACAGATCTTAGCAAACATCATTATAATAATTAATACTGACAAACAATATAATGTGAGCATAGCTGCAGTGTTGAGGGGCAAGTAACTACAATTAGAGACAATACTGATGTAAAAGTTGCTGTCATTGCAACTCCACTGGTGACACCAAATGCAACGATAAAAACAATGAACACTCGACTCCCAGTTAACCAGCTGATCATCACTCTTGAGTTCAGTTATTAAGAAATCCTCCAAAGTCTTCAAATCCTTCATAAACATCTGACTTTATTATGCTCTGCGTAATGTGTTAATATGTGCACAAATAACAACAGCTCATCGAGAATTGACGCTGACTGTCAATTTAGAAGAGTAAATATTAGAGCAAACTGGTCACGTGCTCTGCAGACCGGATGTTGTGCGCATGCGCTGACAGCATACTGACCGTGTGCTCGATTTGTATACTACATTATAAATTTTTGCTAAATTTCATATACATAAATGTAAGTACAATTTAAACCCCAACCTTAGATTTTGGCTCTTGAAAAGGAAATTCAAATATATATCAAGACTATTTTTCATTCACATGTGAGTCCTTTAATATATTTACATAATGTTTAGCCTACCCCACTTGCTGTATGTTTTTCTGTCTCTCTCTCTCTTTATATATATATATATATATATATATATATATATATATATATATATATATATATATATGTATGTATTATTGCAGTTCTGACTCTACATTGACTTTGTTTGAAGTTTAATTTAAAAATAAAAGAGCGCGCGATTTGTTTACTGATTCGGCGGGCGCGCGCCTCAATCCAAGATGGCTACAGGAGACAATAGCGGTCGGGTTCCGTGTTTAAATGTATCCGGACCTCTGGGTAACAGCCAACCGAGTAACAGTCCTTACGCAATAGCTGCGGCTCACGGAGGATCCGTCGTGGGCGTTGGAGGGTCTCAGGGCACTACCAGGCGCTCGAACCCTCAGCCGGGGCCTGCAGGCCTGGAAAGCCCCGGTGTTGCGTCGGGACCTCCGCCTAACCTGATGAACTCTCTTCCGCTGACGGGGCCGCTAGCTCCTGTCGCCTCGAATATGACAGGAAACCCGTCTAACGCAGCGATGACACCGGCGGTCGTCACGCACTCCGCTGCCGCCGTGCTTGTGTACCGGGAACCCGTTTATAACTGGCAAGCGACGAAAAGCACCGTGAAGGAGAGATTTGCGTTTCTGTTCAATAATGAAGTGCTGAGCGACGTTCACTTTCTAGTGGGTAAAGGAATGGGTGTTCAGCGGATACCTGCACACAGGTAATTACTAAATACACCAATTCAATGTGATAAAACAGTATGCCAGCAAACTGCTAGTTCACCCATAAATGAACATTCTGTCATCATTTACTCACCGTCATGTCGTTCCAATCCCGTATGACTTTCTACCGTGGAACACAGTTTAGCAGGAAGTGAATTCGGACTGGGGCTGTCAAGCACCATAAAAGTTGTCAATATGAATCATACTTATTTCCAAGTCTTAAGTCATATGATAGCTTTGTGTGAAAGAAATGGAAGATTATCCCTTAAAAAAGTTACTCGGAGGTCCTTGGAGGACAAAAATGTCCACGTCAAAAAACAGCCATAAACTATTATATATTAATATTATTTTCCACTTTTTTAACCAACATCAGTCCTGATCATAACTACCAAATATTCATTAATTTTCAGGATTTTAACCCTTTAAATTCCAGTTTGTTTATATAATGCCACTTGTTTTATACACACACACACATTTCTTTATACACACATACATAACACACTGTGACATCCATACTAACACACACACACACACACACACAATTTTATCTGCATAATTTATTCAATTGGCCTGCAGTGCTCTATAATACAGTGAATAGGGGAAAAGTATGTATTTGCTCCATAGGCTAAAAATGAGGAAAGTGGCGCCATCTGGTGGAAAATATTAAACTGTTAATGTTGACTCCAGGGCACCAGAATGAAAGCATAATATCATAGTTTTTATGTTTTAATGGCACTGGGATCAAATATTTTGAGGGGGGATCTCACTGTCACAATACAAAAAAAAATCTTAATGGTCCTAATAAAAGGTTTGGTTTTCTTTCTGAAAATGCTTGTTTTTTATTTTTGTGGTGAAGTCTGACCCGGACATGCTTTTGTTTTGCAGGTTTGTTCTGGCGGTTGGCAGTGCGGTGTTCGATGCCATGTTTAATGGAGGCATGGCCACCACATCTACAGAAATCGAGCTCCCTGATGTCGAAGCTGCTGCGTTCCTTTCCTTACTGAAGTATGATATTTGTCTCAGCATGTAGATGCATACATGTTCCTGCAAGCTTTTATGCATGTAGATGTTGACCGAGACCTTCTTTCCAGGTTCTTATACTCTGATGAAGTTCACATTGGACCAGAGACAGTGATGACCACTCTGTACACCGCAAAGAAATATGCCGTGCCGGCCCTGGAGGCCCATTGCGTCGAGTTTCTCAAGAAGAACCTGCGAGCGGATAACGCCTTCATGCTGCTCACACAGGTACACCTGATTCAGGACACCGCATATTTGCCCAAAATATGTAATGGATTCACGCCAGATTATAAGCAGGTTACTTGTGGATCTGAAAGAGGGGTTGTTTTCTTTTAAGGCTCGACTCTTCGACGAGCCGCAGTTGGCCAGTCTGTGTCTGGAGAACATTGACAAGAACACAGGAGACGCTCTGGCTGCGGAGGGATTCACAGATGTCGATCTGGGTACTAAATCACTGAGAGAAACCGTTATCACAGCTAAATATCTCCGCTCCTTTTGCAGTGACATTCAGACATATTTAAATGTGACTTAAAGGGACAGTTCGCCTACAACTGAAAAGTCTCTCATCATTTTCTCACCCTCATGCCAATAAAGAGTTTTAGAAGAATATCTCCGCTCTGTTGATCCATACAATGCAAGTGAATGGTGACCAGAACTTTGAAGCTCCAAAAAGAACATAAATGCAGCATAAAACTAAAAGTTGTTGATCTTATGGGGGGTTTTTGTGGTCTGTTCTGCATAACGCAGTGGGTTGTTTTAGCTTATCGCGGCCTTTAGGCCCGTTTCGCGGCCGACCCACCGGCCCGCTCGGTTCTCCCGATGGCCAGTCCGCCCCTGATCGTCCCCAAAGTGTGTCGGTCCACCTGGAAAATGCCCGGTATTCCAGATTACCAATCCAGCCCTGCTTTAGCCTATTTAAAGTTAATTTTCAATGTGAATAATATATTAAAAGATTCATGTTTCCCTAAAGTGTTTCTAACTCTTAGCAGGTTTTATTTTTCCTGCATATACATTTTTCCAGAATTCCATGTTTTACAGTTTAATTTAATTTCATTATTAAAATGGTGTCTAATAAAAAAGAAATTACTTTTCAACATACAATTGCATTTTTTAACAAACTTTTACTAATTACTAATTTAAATGCACTCTTGCTTGTGATATATTGCTTAATTGTTATTATTAGTACAATCATTATTCATTAATCATTATTTTTTATTATTATTATTATTATTACAATAATAATATTATTATTATTTCTACATATACAGTTATGATATATTTCTGTTGCAATTGCAAGCGTTTAGCTTTTATTATGAATCGTGCTTTTATTATGATGGAAGTTTAACCTCTCCGTAGTTCACTACATGTCCCAGTGTAATTATTAAACCGCAAATGCTGCACAAATTTAATAATATAATATATATATCAAAATAGCGCTTCACCGTGGATTAGTGCTCTGCTCTGTCATCTCATAAAATGCGAATTATTCTTTTAGTCTGTGGAGTTTCCAGCATACGAGCGAGAGGCTTCAGACATTCATTTAAAGCTCATGCAGCTCATACAGACTAAATCTGCGTACACACTGCCAGAGACTTTGTCGCTGCAGGTCGCCAGTGGCTGGCGGTGAAGTCGCTAGTGGGCGTTCCCACTACTGGTTGCCTAGTAACGTTTATAAATGACATTCACGGATGTCATTCCATTGCTCTTGACAGCAAATCGCTTTTCTTGGCGCTAAAAACAAACATTTTGGAGGGAAAAGACTAAATATAAATGGAATCAGTACATAAAATGCTTTATATCAAAGATGAATGAGAAACAAGGCATGCTGTTTGCCATAGCGGCTGTTTATCTGCGGCGCATACGCAAACGCCGGTCTGTCTGGGTCCACAAAATCATTAAATCTCGGAGTCAGCACGGCGAGTACCACCGGCTGGTGCAAGAGCTGCGGCTGGATATACCATATCCATATCATAGAGCACTGGAAAATTGCTAACAGCAAGAATTAGCCTTTCATCCATCTTTCCGTTACTGCAGGAGCTGAGAGAGAGAGAGAGAGAGAGAGAGAGAGAGGGAAAAGGATCACGTGAGCTCTACCGTCTTCTCTCCTATTGGCTGTCGCTTCTGTTAGTCGCTCTTCATTTGAATAAAGTTGAACTTGTCTCAACTTTGTCGCGTCGCTAGACACGCCCACATCTAGTCAACACTACTATCAGCATAACATTTTGAGTGAAAAATGTGTGCAAAGCCTGATGATCTGAATAAACACTATTAAAGTGTATCGAGACTCGCGCTGCGCATCACAAACGCACAGCCTAACCGTTACTGGTGTGCCAGTGATTACCCCTCCACATGCCAATGCTGGCATGCATGCCATAGGTTGCAGACCCCTGGGTTAGATCAATGTCTTTATGGGGTCTGTGTATCTCAGCGAGTATTGACTTTGACTATCACACCTGGAGTCACGAGTTTGAATCCAGGGCGTGCTGAGTGACTCCAGCCAGGTCTCCTTAGCAACCAAATTGGCCCGGTTGCTAGGGAGGGTGGAGTCACATGAGGTAACCTCCTCGTGTTCGCTATAATGTGGTTCTCGCTCTCTGTGTGGGGAGTTGTGCGTGGATGCCGCGGAGAATAGCGTGAAGCCTCCAGACACGCTACGTCGCCGTGGTAATGCGCAGAACAAGCCACATGATAAGATGCGCGGATTGACGGTCTCAGACGCGGAGGCAACTGAGGTTCATTGTCCGCCACCCGGATTGAGGCAAGTCACTACACCACCACGAGGACTTGGAGCGCATTGGGGATTGGGCGTTCCAGATTGGGGAAGTGAAGTGATATAATGGGTGTTTGTGAGAAGTAGTTAAATATTTAAGTCCTTTTTACTATAGATCTACACATTCACTTTCATATTCTTCTTGTGGTTTTGGGTGATTCGCATTCATGTGTGTTGCCACTTACTGGGCTGGAAGGAGAATTTCATATCATATCACTTCAGAAGACATGGATTAAACCACTGAAGTCTTATGGAGTACTTATATGTTGCCTTTTATGTGCTTTTTGGAGCTTCAAAGATCTGGCCACCATTCACAACTATTCTTCTAAAAATCTTCATTTGTGTTCTGCAGTAAATTATGAGAATTTTCATTTTTGGGTGTACTGTCCCTTTAAGTGTCCAAATACTTTTTGGGGCCACTGTAAGCTTGTCGTAACTCTTTTTGTGTGTTTGTCACAGACACACTGGTTGCAGTTTTGGAGAGGGACACTCTGGGCGTGCGAGAGGTACGTTTGTTCGGGTCAGCGGTCCGCTGGGCAGAGGCAGAGGCTCACCGTCAGCAGCTACAGCCCACACCAGAGAACAAGAGACGTGTGCTGGGCAAAGCCCTCGGTCTCATCCGCTTCCCCCTCATGACGATAGAGGAGTTTGCCGCAGGTCTGTATAAATGCTGCCATTTGTTGGAATTAATTAGATATTGCGGGTTATTTTCAGCAATGTTCAATGTGGTTGTTTACTGTAGTGCATTTGAGGCTTGCTGTCAGTGACCACAGGCAATGAACGTCTCCTCCCTCAGTATGAATAAGAGTGGAAATCTAACAGGCAGCACTGCAAATAAACATGTCAAATATCCAGCTATCACACTGTTTTGAGAGTATGTCCAACATTTAAACAGTACATGTATTAGCATGAAATTTGCTGCGTACCAAAAGCAGGGTTCCTGCAGTCGTGGAAAACCTGAAAATAGCAGTGAATGGGGGAGAGAGAGATTGATTGATTGATTGATTGATTGATTTGCAATGCCCACCGACCGTAATAAGGAAGATTCCTGAGAAATGCAAACTTGTAGTACCACCTGTGTACTCCAGGGGGCAGTAAGTGAAACTTCAGCTGTGTGAGCAACACGCAGTAAGTGAATATATATATATATATATATGTATATATATATATATATATATACAGTGAGGAAAATAAGTATTTGAACACCCTGCTATTTTGCAAGTTCTCCCACTTAGAAATCATGGAGGGGTCTGAAATTGTCATCGTAGGTGCATGTCCACTGTGAGAAACATAATCTAAAAAAAAAATCCAGAAATCACAATATATGATTTTTTAACTAATTTATTTGTATGATACAGCTGCAAATAAGTATTTGAACCCCTGTCTATCAGCTAGAATTCTGACCCTCAAAGACCTGTTAGTCTGCCTTTAAAATGTCCACCTCCACTCCATTTATTATCCTAAATTAGATGCACCTGTTTGAGGTCGTTAGCTGCATAAAGACACCTGTCCACCCCATACAATCAGTAAGAATCCAACTACTAACATGACCAAGACCAAAGAGCTGTCCAAAGACACTAGAGACAAAATTGTACACCTCCACAAGGCTGGAAAGGGATACGGGAAATTGCCAAGCAGCTTGGTGAAAAAAGGTCCACTGTTGGAGCAATCATTAGAAAATGGAAGAAGCTAAACATGACTGTCAATCTCCCTCGGACTGGGGCTCCATGCAAGATCTCACCTCGTGGGGTCTCAATGATCCTAAGAAAGGTGAGAAATCAGCCCAGAACTACACGGGAGGAGCTGGTCAATGACCTGAAAAGAGCTGGGACCACCGTTTCCAAGGTTACTGTTGGTAATACACTAAGACGTCATGGTTTGAAATCATGCATGGCACGGAAGGTTCCCCTGCTTAAACCAGCACATGTCAAGGCCCGTCTTAAGTTTGCCAATGACCATTTGGATGATCCAGAGGAGTCATGGGAGAAAGTCATGTGGTCAGATGAGACCAAAATAGAACTTTTTGGTCATAATTCCACTAACCGTGTTTGGAGGAAGAAGAATGATGAGTACCATCCCAAGAACACCATCCCTACTGTGAAGCATGGGGGTGGTAGCATCATGCTTTGGGGGTGTTTTTCTGCACATGGGACAGGGCTGACTGCACTGTATTAAGGAGAGGATGACCGGGGCCATGTATTGCGAGATTTTGGGGAACAACCTCCTTCCCTCAGTTAGAGCATTGAAGATGGGTCGAGGCTGGGTCTTCCAACATGACAATGACCCGAAGCACACAGCCAGGATAACCAAGGAGTGGCTCTGTAAGAAGCATATCAAGGTTCTGGCGTGGCCTAGCCAGTCTCCAGACCTAAACCCAATAGAGAATCTTTGGAGGGAGCTCAAACTCCGTGTTTCTCAGCGACAGCCCAGAAACCTGACTGATCTAGAGAAGATCTGTGTGGAGGAGTGGGCCAAAATCCCTCCTGCAGTGTGTGCAAACCTGGTGAAAAACTACAGGAAACGTTTGACCTCTGTAATTGCAAACAAAGGCTACTGTACCAAATATTAACATTGATTTTCTCAGGTGTTCAAATACTTATTTGTAGCTGTATCATACAAATAAATAGTTAAAAAATCATACATTGTGATTTCTGGATTTTTTTTTTAGATTATGTCTCTCACAGTGGACATGCACCTACGATGACAATTTCAGACCCCTCCATGATTTCTAAATGGGAGAACTTGCAAAATAGCAGGGTGTTCAAATACTTATTTTCCTCACTGTAGATATATAATTTTTTTATATTTAAAGATAACTATGTATAATTATATATTGATTTAAATATGTATAATCATTATATATTGAATTATTGTTATATGAGGGGCTTTCTCAGCAAATATTTGTATATGCGATTAATCGGGACACCATGTAATTCATTCGATTAAAAATTTTATTCGATTGACAGCCCTAATATTTATATATATATATATATACACACTCACCTAAAGGATTATTAGGAACACCTGTTCAATTTCTCATTAATGCAATTATCTAATCAACCAATCACATGGCAGTTGCTTCAATGCATTTAGGGGTGTGGTCCTGGTCAAGACAATCTCCTGAACTCCAAACTGAATGTCAGAATGGGAAAGAAAGGTGATTTAAGCAATTTTGAGCGTGGCATGGTTGTTAGTGCCAGACGGGCCGGTCTGAGTATTTCACAATCTGCTCAGTTACTGGGATTTTCACGCACAACCATTTCTAGGGTTTACAAAGAATGGTGTGAAAAGGAAAAACATCCAGTATGCGGCAGTCCTGTGGGCTGAAATTGCCTTGTTGATGCTAGAGGTCAGAGGAGAATGGGCCGACTGATTCAAGCTGATAGAAGAGCAACTTTGCCTGAAATAACCACTCGTTACAACCGAGGTATGCAGCAAAGCATTTGTGAAGCCACAACACGCACAACCTTGAGGCGGATGGGCTACAACAGCAGAAGACCCCACCGGGTACCACTCATCTCCACTACAAATAGGAAAAAGAGGCAACAATTTGCAAGAGCTCACCAAAATTGGACAGTTGAAGACTTGAAAAATGTTGCCTGGTCTGATGAGTCTCGATTTCTGTTGAGACATTCAGATGGTAGAGTCAGAATTTGGCGTAAACAGAATGAGAACATGGATCCATCATGCCTTGTTACCACTGTGCAGGCTGGTGGTGTAATGGTGTGGGGGATGTTTTCTTGGCACACTTTAGGCCCCTTAGTGCCAATTGGGCATCGTTTAAATGAGCATTGTTTCTGACCATGTCCATCCCTTTATGGCCACCATGTACCCATCCTCTGATGGCTACTTCCAGCAGGATAATGCACCATGTCACAAAGCTCGAATCACTTCAAATTGGTTTCTTGAACATGACAATGAGTTCACTGTACTAAAATGGCCCCCACAGTCACCAGATCTCAACCCAATAGAGCATCTTTGGGATGTGGTGGAACGGGAGCTTCGTGCCCTGGATGTGCATCCCACAAATCTCCATCAACTGCAAGATGCTATCCTATCAATATGGGCCAACATTTCTAAAGAATGCTTTCAGCACCTTGTTGAATCAATGCCACGTAGAATTAAGGCAGTTCTGAAGGCGAAAGGGGTCAAACACAGTATTAGTATGTGTTCCTCATAATCCTTTAGGTGAGTGTGTGTGTGTGTGTATGTATGTCAAAATCAAATCAAATCAAATCAAATCACTTTATTGTCACACTACCATGTACACAAGTGCAACAGTAGGTGAAATTCTTGTGTGCAGTTCCGAGCAACATAGCAGTCATGACAGTGACGAGACATATACCAATTACAATAAACAACATACTTACACAAAACAATTTACATATCAAATGTACACATACTTACACAAAACAATTTACAAATCAGATGTACACATACTTACACAACACAATAATTATATACAATGCAGAATATAGAACAGAATATACAATACAATACAATAAGTGGGAGTATATGAAATATATATGTGTATATATATATATATAGCAGTTGTATTGAGGAGAATATGTTGACAGTCCAGTGTGAGATTATAGATTAATAAAGTGCAGTGCTAATTATTGATCCTGATAGATCAAGAGTTCAACAGTCTGATTGCTTGGGGAAAAAGCTATCATGTAGTCGGCTGGTGCGGGTCCTGATGCTGCGATACACGCCTGCCTGATGGTAGCAGTGAGAACAGCCCATGACTTGGGTGACTGGAGTCTCTGATGATCCTCCGAGCTTTTTTCACACACCGCCTGGTGTATATGTCCTGGAGGGAGGAAGCTCACCTCCGATGATGTTCCTGGCAGTTCGCACCACCCTTTGCAGGGCTTTGCAGTTGTACGCGGTGCTATTGCCGTACCAGGCGGTGATGCAGCCAGTCAGGATGCTCTCTACAGTGCTGGTGTAGAACCGTGTGAGGATGTGGTGGTTCATTCCAAACTTCCTCAGCCGTCTCAGGAAGAAGAGAGCTGGTGAGCCTTCTTCACAACGGCCTCAGTGTGGACGGACCATGTGAGTTCCTCAGTAATGTGGACACCGAGGAACTTGAAGCTGCTGACTCTCTCCACCGGTGCTCCATTGATGGTGATGGGGCTGTGTTCTCCGTCTTTCTTCCTGAAGTCCACAACAAGCTCCTTGGTTTTACTGACGTTGAGGGAGAGGTTGTGCTCCTGACACCAGCGTGTCAGAGTGTGCACCTCCTCTCTGTAGGCTCTTTCATCATTGTCAGTGATCAGACCTACCACCGTCGTATCGTCAGCAAACTTAATGATGGCATTGGAGCTATGTGTTGCCACACAGTCATGTGTGTACAGGGAATACAGGAGTGGGCTGAGAACACAGCCCTGCGGGCTCCAGTGTTGAGGGTCAGTGATGAGGAGGTGTTGCTGCCCATTCTAACCACCTGACGTCTGCCTGACAGGAAATCCAGGATCCAGCTGCACAGCGAGCTGTTTAAGCCCAGAGCCCGGAGTTTCTCATCAAGCTTGGAGGGCACTATGGTGTTGAATGCTGAGCTGTAGTCTACAAACAGCATTCTCACATATGTGTTCCTTTTTCCAGGTGGGAGAGAGCAGTGTGTATTGTAGATGCAATGGCATCATCAGTGGAGCGGTTGTTGCGGTAGGCAAACTGCAATGGGTCCAAAGAGGGGGCAGAACAGAGCAGATGTGATCTCTGATTAACCTCTCGAAGCATTTGCTGATGATGGGGGTCAGAGCAACAGGACGCCAGTCATTTAAGCATGTGATTATAGCTTGCTTCGGTACAGGCACAATGGTTGATGTTTTGAAGCATGTGGGGACTACAGACAGGGAGAGGGACAGATTGAAAATGTCCGTAAAAACACCAGCCAGTTGATTCGCAAGACGCTCTGATGACGCGGCCCGAATGCCGTCTGGACCAGCGGCTTTACGGATGTTCACCCGTCGGAATGATCGGGTTACATCCACAACAGAGACGGAGAGTGAATCAACCTCTGTAGCGTCAGCAGCGAAGTGCTCTCTCCGCGAGGGCGGTGTTACTGTCCTCAAAACGAGCATAAAATGTATTAAGTTCGGTCCGGGAGAGATGCAGCGGTGTTCATGGCGGAGACTTTATTCCGCTTGTAGTCCGTGATTGTGTTAATTCCCTGCCACATACTTCTAGAGTCAGTGGTGTTGAACTGGCCTTCAAGCTTGTGCCTGTACTGGCGTTTAGCTGCACTGATAGTGTTACGGAGGGCATAACTGGCTTGTTTACGCTCCTCCGTGTTAGGAGAATTAAAGCGGAGGTCCGCGCAGTGAGTGCCAGCTGAACATCGCCAGTTAACCCATGGTTTCTGGTTGGGGTATATCCGTATAGTTTTGGTCGAACAACGTCCTCTACGCACTTCCTGATGAAACACGTTACGCTGTCAGCGTAAACCTCGATAGTCGTCATCAGAGGCGGACCGGAACATCTCCCAGTCCGCGTGATCAAAACAGTCTTGTAGCGCAGAGTCTGATTGGTCCGACCAGCACTGGATCGTTCTGAGGGTGGGTGCTTCCTGTTTCAGTTTCTGCCTGTAAGCGGGCAGAAGCAGAACGGAAGAATGGTCCGATTGCCAAATGGGGGCGGGGAGGGATTTGTAGCCTTCCGGAAGGGAGAGTAACAATGATCCAAAACCCGGTCCCTCGTGTGTTGAACTTTATGTGTTGGTGGTATTTTGGGGCGATTGCTTTGAAGTTGGCTTTGTTAAAGTCCCCGGCAACAATGAACGCAGCCTCAGGGTGCTGCGGTTTCCTGCTCACTTATACACCCATACAGTTCCCTGAGTGCCCGGTCTGTGTCGGCTTGCGGGGGATGTACACAGCTGTGATGATAACCGCTGTGAATTCCCTCGGCAGCCAGAATGGTCGACACAGAAGCATGAGATATTCCAGATCAGGAGAGCAAAAAGACTTGATGAAATGTACGTTCCTCTGATCACACCATGATTTGTTGATCATAAAACATACACCACCACCTCTGCTTTTACCAGAGAGGTCTTTCGCTCTGTCCGCTCGGTGCACGGAAAAGCCCGTGATTTCGATGGCCGAGTCTGGAATCTCCGTGAGACAGCCAGGTTTCTGTAAGGCACATAACGCAGCAGTCCCTCGTCTCTCGTTGGAAAGAGATCCGCTCTCAGCTCGCGAGAGTTTGTTGTCCAGAGACTGAACATTTGCCAGTAGTATACTGGGTAGCGGGGTCGATTTGCACGACGTCTTACTCTGATGAGAACGCCGGCTCGTTTTCCTCTTTTCCTTCTGCGTTTCAGCGGCCGAGCAGCACAGACAAAGGCTCCGCCCGGCGTGTTTGTAAACAGCGGGTCGGCATTAAGGAATTTGAAGTCCGGTTTTCGATGTGTGATTGTAGAACTAATGTCCAAAAGCGTTTGTCTGTCGTAAACAATAAGGCAGACAACATCCAAGACAAAAAACAAAGAACTGTAAACAAAACAAACAATAAACCGCAGTGTTGTAACGGAGCTCGCAACGCAGCAGCCATACTCGCGCCATCTTGAGTCCACTGTATGTATATGTATGTATGTATATATATATATATATATATATATATATATATATATATATATATATATATATATATATATATATATATATATACAGAGAGAGATATTTCAGCAAAAAAAATAAAAAAGCTGTATAATATAACATATATTAGGGCTGCAACTAACTATTATTTTGATAATCGATTAATCTAACGATTATTCAGCTTGTGTCCCGACTTAACAGGTTGTATTAAACGTGCTTACTAGCAATAAAGAGGACAAAATCCTCTTTTTAAAATACCTCTGAATTACATTCACTGAATTAAAGGGGGAAAAATACTATTTATTAAGTTTAAGTCAGTAAAGAAATTCACTTAAAAAAAACAAACTCTAGTTATAAAGTGTTTTTGTCTTGTTTTCCATTTAAACATTTCTAAAAATGCTTAAAACAAGATACATTTACTTGAGAAGCAACAAATAAGATATTTAGACTTGCTTTAAGAGAATGGATCTTAAATATTTGTGTATTATGTATTTACATTACATTTGCATTTATGCATTTGGGAGACGCTTTTATCCAAAGCGACTTACAGAGCCCTTATTACAGGGACAATCCCCCCGGAGCAACCTGGAGTTAAGTGCCTTACTCAAGGACACAATGGTGGTGGCTGTGGGGATCGAACCAGCAAACTTCTGATTACCAGTTATGTGCGTTAGCCCACTACGCCACCACCACTCCAGTGTAGTCGTTATACTTGGTTATACTTCTGACGTTGTTTCCTTAGTCCACAAGAGGGCGCAATAAATGCATAAACCATTCAGCAACATTATATTATTGCAAAGAACATTCCTGTCCTGGCTGATAAAAAAAAAAAAAAAAAAGAGCGCTTCATTTTCAACTAATGTGCATAAAATAAATAAATAAAAAGTTTAGTCGGTGCATATTTTCAACTGTTAAGTCAAAAGTAAAATGAGGGGTGAAACGGTTCAATAGACGGTTCACATGATGTTACAATGATGCACTGATTCCTACTCCAGACTCAAGCTTCATAATAATAGCGAAATATCACATTGTTTTTAATTCAGTACAGTTGTATGTACAGTAGCAATATTCACAGACAGCAGAGGTATCCGGCTAAACTCGGGGGTGAAGCGGCTCAGACTATGAGCACAGATCAGGGGCTGTTCAATCAGACGAAACACAACAGAATGGAACCGAACGTGAGGATCTCGAGACGCACATTTCCAAGTTCAACATCTATCCTAACAAAGCATTTAAAAAAACCATAATCCAAGAAACGCTAATGCGAGAGTGAGACGCAACGGCCAAAGACCTCCACCAACTGTAAGGGGCTGTTCACACCCAAAGCTTTTACAACCTTCCATTTGTTTTTCTATGTAAACGCACGATAGAGGAACGTCTTTATTCCCCCTTTGTTTTGGTGTATTCAGAGTCCCGTGCAGTAGCGCTGTGTTTAGTTGATGTGTCTAATTAAAAAGAGCTTTAAAAGCGTATTGAGACTCCTGCTTCCTGTTAAACTGTATTGAAAAGAACGTGATCGATCTGAAGTCATCGTATTACAGTGAGGATGAAACGATTGAATTGAAATCGGATGCGTTTCTGAGTTGTTGATACGTTTCTCTCGGCTGCATGAAGATTTTAATTTGCTATCTTGCATCACTAACTTTAAATATGCTACTTAGCTGGCTAATGAATGCATAAACGAACGCCCCATTGAGAGCGTGAACCACTAATCGCAAGCACAAGGAAGTTACCCCATGTGACTCTACCCTCCCTAGCAACCGGGCCGATTTGGTTGCTAAGGAGACCTGGCTGGAGTCACTCAGCACGCCCTGGATTCAAACTCACGACTCCAGTGTGATAGTCAGCGTCAATACTCGCTGAGATACCCAGACCCCCCACAAACATGACATTTAAACATTTGGTGAGTATTTTTCTCACATTGTTCTAACCGCTTGGCGTCCTCTCCGCCTTGTCGGCAAACATACTGCTGTTCTCTGCTCATGCAGCATCCATCCATCTTCAACCGCTTATCCGAAGTCGGGTAGCGGGGGCAGCTGCTCCAGCAGGGGGCCCCAAACTTCCCTATCCCGAGCCACATTAACCAGCTCTGACTGGGGGACCCCGAGGCGTTCCCAGGCCAGTATGGAGATGTAATCTCTCCACCTAATCCTGGGTCTTCCCCGAGGCCTCCTCCCAGCTGGACGTGCCTGAAACACCTCCCTAGGGAGGCGGCCAGGGGGCATCCTTACCAGATGCCCAAACCACCTCAACTGACTCCTTTCGACGCAAAGGAGCAGCGGCTCTACTCCGAGCTCCTCACGGATGACTGAGCTCCTCACCCTATCTCTAAGGGAGAAGCCCGCCACCCTTCTGAGGAAACCCATTTCGGCCTAGTTCTTTCGGTCATGACCCAGCCTTCATGACCATAGGTGAGGGTAGGAACAAAAATTGACCGGTAGATTGAGAGCTTTGCCTTCCGGCTCTCTTATCGTGACAACGCTGCGATAGAGCGAGTGCAATACCGCCCCCGCTGCCCCGATTCTTCGGCCAACCTCCCGCTCCATTGTCCCCTCACTCGTGAACAAGACCCCGAGGTACTTGAACTCCTTCACTTGGGGCAATACCTCCTTCCCTACCTGGAGTACGCACTCCATCGGTTTCCTGCTATGAACCATGGCCATCTAGTCAACAATTGAATGACTTTATAATGATATGGCGTGTACTGTATACACACCTTTTCGTTGATGTTTTAAATCCGCATCTGAAGTGTTGCGCTCCATGCTAAGTGTCACGTGTCAAAACAGTGATTTCGCCACTAGAGGCCGCTCTCATACTGTATAACAACAGCGGACCCTTCCAGTCGCTCCAGCACCGGACGTAACAGGGAAAAACTATTGCTGTGTGTGTTTGATGATAACCATAAGATATGCTGTAAATCGCTATCGTGATTTGGGAGAGATTTGATTTTATGCACATGTGCTCTGTGTTTCACTCAGGTCCTGCCCAGTCGGCCATTCTGACAGACAGAGAGGTTGTGAGTCTGTTCCTGCACTTTACTGTAAACCCTAAACCACGCGTGGAGTTTATCGACCGGCCGCGCTGCTGTCTGCGGGGTAAAGAATGCAATATCACACGCTTCGGACAGGTGGAGAGCCGCTGGGGCTACAGCGGAACTAGCGACCGCATTCGGTGAGAGAGATGCTTATAATGGATGTACAATATATATATTCTGGTCATTGGCTGATATTAGTGATTTATTATTAAATGGTAAATATATACAGCGCCTTTTTAACCTTATCGGTATTCAAAGCACTTTTGACTCATTCACCCATTCACACACACATTCATACACCAATGGTGGTAGAGCTGCTATGTAAGGCGCTAGCCTGACATTGGGAGCAAGTTGGGGTTCAGTGTCTTGCCCAAGGACACTTCGGCATGTGGAGTCATGTGGGCCGGGAATCGAACCACCAATCCTGTGATTAGTGGCCGACCTGCTCTACCACCTGAGCCACAGCCGCTCCATATTGGTATCACTCCATATTAGGAGTGTAACGGTTCTCGTTACCGTTCGTTTCGCCACCCACGGTAAGCATTGGCACCGCGGTTCACCTCACGTTTAATGACACGTCTGGAGCACAAGGTTTGGTATAGAAATCAAAGTGTCAAACAGAGGTATTTGCTAAGAGGCCATTTTTAATTTTGTAAAGAGGCCCATGTTCAGCCCACTGTAAGATTGTCCTCAATGGAAACACTAGAGCTGAAGGATAGCACTATTTATGTTTGTATATATTAATTATTTATCTTATTTAATAATCACTTTTACATTTAAATTTTATTACATTTATATTTCACAAGAATAATTTTTGTTGGGTTTTATAATGAAGATTTCTTTGTTTCACTGGCACAAAATCGGGATTAAATAACTTAAATAAATAAAAAACGGTATCGGCCAAATTGTTATTTTAACATCAGTATCGGCCAAGATTTTTTTTTTTATTAAATTATTATTTTTAGACTTAATAGTTCTGATTTTTAAAATGCTCATTTTATTCATTATTGGCCCAAAAAAATCAATTTATAACCACTAATTATGTGTTTATCTGTATCAAATTCAATATTGGCCCACGTCATTTACAGTCTTGATAAATTCTGTAACTAAATGGTTTTAGCATCACAGATCTTTATTGTAATGATGTCGTGTCATTTTTCAGGAGTATTAATGTTCAGTCTGTTTTCGCAGGTTCTCTGTAAATCGCAGGATATTTATCGTGGGTTTTGGACTGTATGGATCCATTCACGGACCTACAGACTATCAAGTAAACTTACAGGTACATCTGCTGAACTGAACGTGCAGCGTTATGGTGCGTTCACATACAACGCGAAGTGAGCGCTTCGTCAATGCAAAGATGCGAACGACGCGACTCGAACACGCAAAATCGCTTCATTCGCGTGTTGAAATTTTTCAACTCCAGCGAGAAATTCGCTTGACGCGTTGTCTCGAAAGCCTGTCAGCATTGAGATTGTCCAGATGTCACTAACGTACTGATGTAGTAGCAGAAGAAATCTGGAAAAATGGATGAATTGTTGTAGCGGTGTGTGAGCACCCCTTATACATGTACAGAGACCGGGCAAAAAAAGACATCGCTTGGAGGAAATTGAGCGAGGAAGTTAAGTTCAGAAAATATGCGCGTTTACTTAATTCCAGCTATTGGTTGAACTTTACTATGAAAGTCGTAGAAGCCAGCAAACAGGGAACATACCCCGGACGTTGCGAACATCCACTTAGGTCAGCATTTGGTCCACTTTGTAACCAAATCCGAGGACGTCCACATTTGGTCCGCTTTGTAATGTTCGCTGGCTGACAAATTTGGTCCGCTTTGTAACATTCGCTGGCGGACGTTCCGAGGACGTCCGCATTTGGTCCGCTTTGTAACGTTCGCTGGCGGACGTTCCGAGGACGTCCGCATTTGGTCCGCTTTGTAACGTTCGCTGGCGGACGTTCCGAGGACGTCTGCATTTGGTCCGCTTTGTAACGTTCGCTGGCGGACGTTCCGAGAACGTCCGCATTTGGTCCGCTTTGTAACGGTCGCTGGCGGGCGTTCCGAGGACGTCCACATTTGGTCCGCTTTGTAACGTTCGCTGGCGGGCGTTCCGAGGACGTCCAAATTTGGTCTGCTTTGTAACGGTCGCTGGCGGGCGTTCCGAGGACGTCCACGTTTGGTCCGCTTTGTAACGGTCGCTGGCGGGCGTTCCGAGGACGTCCACATTTGGTCCGCTTTGTAACGTTCGCTGGCTGGCATTCCGAGGACGTCCACATTTGGTCCGTTTGTAACGTTCGCTGGCTGACAAATTTGATCCACTTTGTAACGTTCGCTGGCGGACGTTCCGAGGACGTCCACATTTGGTCCGCTTTGTAACGTTCGCTGGCGGGCACTCCGAGGACGTCCACATTTGGTCCGCTTTGTAACGGTCGCTGGCGGGCGTTCCGAGGACGTCCACATTTGGTCCGCTTTGTAACGGTCGCTGGCTGACAAATTTGATCCACTTTGTAACGTTCGCTGGCGGGCATTCCGAGGACGTCCACGTTTGGTCTGCTTTGTAACGGTCGCTGGCGGACGTTCCGAGGACGTCCACATTTGGTCCGCTTTGTAACGGTCGCTGGCGGGCATTCCGAGGACGTCCACATTTGGTCCGCTTTGTAACGTCGCTGGCGGGCGTTCCGAGGACGTCCAAATGTGGTCCGCTTTGTAACGGTCGCTGGCTGACAAATTTGATCCGCTTTGTAACGTTCGCTGGCGGGCATTCCGAGGACGTCCACATTTGGTCCGCTTTGTAACGGTCGCTGGCGGGCGTTCCGAGGACGTCCACATTTGGTCCGCTTTGTAACGGTCGCTGGCTGACAAATTTGATCCACTTTGTAACGGTCGCTGGCGGGCGTTCCGAGGACGTCCACGTTTGGTCCGCTTTGTAACGGTCGCTGGCGGGCGTTCCGAGGATGTCCACATTTGGTCCGCTTTGTAACGTTCGCTGGCGGGCATTCCGAGGACGTCCACATTTGGTCCGTTTGTAACGTTCGCTGGCTGACAAATTTGATCCACTTTGTAACGTTCGCTGGCGGACGTTCCGAGGACGTCCACATTTGGTCCGCTTTGTAACGTTCGCTGGCGGGCATTCCGAGGACGTCCACATTTGGTCCGCTTTGTAACGGTCGCTGGCGGGCGTTCCGAGGACGTCCACATTTGGTCCGCTTTGTAACGTTCGCTGGCGGGCATTCCGAGGAAGTCCACATTTGGTCCGTTTGTAACGTTCGCTGGCTAACAAATTTGATCCACTTTGTAACGTTCGCTGGCGGGCATTCCGAGGACGTCCACATTTGGTCCGTTTGTAACGTTCGCTGGCTGACAAATTTGATCCACTTTGTAACGTTCGCTGGCGGGCGTTCCGAGGACGTCCACATTTGGTCCGCTTTGTAACGTTCGCTGGCGGGCGTTCCGAGGACGTCCAAATTTGGTCCGCTTTGTAACGGTCGCTGGCGGGCGTTCCGAGGACGTCCAAATTTGGTCCGCTTTGTAACGGTCGCTGGCGGGCGTTCCGAGGACGTCCACGTTTGGTCCGCTTTGTAACGGTCGCTGGCGGGCGTTCCGAGGACGTCCACATTTGGTCCGCTTTGTAACGTTCGCTGGCGGGCATTCCGAGGACGTCCACATTTGGTCCGTTTGTAACGTTCGCTGGCTGACAAATTTGATCCACTTTGTAACGTTCGCTGGCGGACGTTCCGAGGACGTCCAAATTTGGTCCGCTTTGTAACGTTCGATGGCGGACGTTCCGAGGACGTCCAAATGTGGTCCGCTTTGTAACGTTCGATGGCGGACGTTCCGAGGACGTCCAAATTTGGTCCGCTTTGTAACGCTCGATGGCGGACGTTCCGAGGACGTCCGCTTTGTAACGTTCGCTGGCGGGCATTCCGAGGACGTCCACATTTGGTCCGTTTGTAACGTTTGCTGGCTGACAAATTTGATCCACTTTGTAACGTTCGCTGGCGGACGTTCCGAGGACGTCCACATTTGGTCCGTTTGTAACGTTTGCTGGCTGACAAATTTGATCCACTTTGTAACGTTCGATGGCGGACGTTCCGAGGACGTCCGCTTTGTAACGTTCGATGGCGGACGTTCCGAGGACGTCCAAATGTGGTCCGCTTTGTAACGTTCGATGGCGGACGTTCCGAGGACGTCCAAATTTGGTCCGCTTTGTAATGTTCGATGGCGGACGTTCCGAGGACGTCCGCTTTGTAACGTTTGATGGCGGACGTTCCGAGGACGTCCAAATTTGGTCCGCTTTGTAACGTTCGATGGCGGACGTTCCGAGGACGTCCGCTTTGTAACGTTCGCTGGCGGACGTTCCGAGGACGTCCGCATTTGGTCAGAGGACATCCACATTTGGTCCGCTTTGTAACGTTCGCTGGCGGGCGTTCCGAGGACGTCCACATTTGGTCCGTTTTGTAACGTTCGCTGGCGGGCGTTCCGAGGACGTCCACATTTGATCCGCTTTGTAACATTCGCTGGCTGACAAATTTGATCCACTTTGTAACGTTCGCTGGCGGACGTTCCGAGGACGTCCGCTTTGTAACCAAATCCGAGGACGTCCACATTTGGTCCACTTTGTAACGTTCGCTGGCGGACGTTCCGAGGACGTCTGCATTTGGTCCGCTTTGTAACGTTCGATGGCGGACTTCCGAGGAGGTCTACATTTGGTCCGCTTTGTAACGTTCGATGGCGGACGTTCCGAGGACGTCCGCATTTGGTCCGCTTTGTAACGGTCGCTGGCGGGCGTTCCGAGGACGTCCGCATTTGGTCCGCTTTGTAACGTTCGCTGGCGGGCGTTCCGAGGACGTCCGCATTTGGTCCGCTTTGTAACGTTCGCTGGCGCGCGTTCCCAGGACGTCCGCATTTGGTCCGCTTTGTAACGTTCGCTGGCGGCCGTTCCGAGGACGTCTGCATTTGGTCCGCTTTGTAATGTTCGTTGGCGGACGTTCCGAGGACGTCCACATTTGGTCCGTTTGTAACGGTCGCTGGCTGACAAATTTGATCCACTTTGTAACGTTCGCTTGCGGACGTTCCGAGGACGTCCAAATTTGGTCCGCTTTGTAACGTTCGCTTGCGGACGTTCCGAAGACGTCCGCTTTTAACGTTCGATGGCGGACGTTCCGAGGACGTCCAAATGTGGTCCGCTTTGTAACGTTTGATGGCGGACGTTCCGAGGACGTCCGCATTTGGTCCGCTTTGTAACGTTCGCTGGCGGGAGTTCCGAGGACGTCCGCATTTAGTCCGCTTTGTAACGTTCGCTGGCGCGCGTTCCGAGGACGTCCGCATTTGGTCCGCTTTGTAACGTTCGCTGGCGGGCGTTCCGAGGACGTCCGCATTTGGTCCGCTTTGTAATGTTCGCTGGCGGGCCTTCCGAGGACGTCCACATTTGGTCCGCTTTGTAACGTTCGCTGGCGGACGTTCAGAGGACATTCTGAACGTTCGCTACAAGTCCTAAACGTCCTGAATGGACGTCCTGTGAACATCCCCTAAACATCCTGTGAATGGCCCCTTGAACGTCTGGAGTACGGCAAGAGCACCCTACACACGGACATTCGTAGAGGCCATTTATTGGACGTTCTGAGGAAATTTTTGGTTAGCTTGGAAGCCCCTCCTCCTGTCCTTTTCCGGAAGAGTAGGGGGAATACTCGCGGGTTAGCGAGTTTAAACGCAATTATAATCCAGCGGTCAAACTTGCGAGGCGATCATTTTCTTTGTGTTATATGTGAACGCACCATTAGCGATGAAACGTATTTATAAAGCTGCACAGACTTCATTTTTGTCAAATGTGCACCTTTAATAATAGAATAGCATCATAATTCATGTTGTCTATGCTGAATCTCTTTTATTCAGATCATTCACACAGACAGCAACACAGTGTTGGGTCAGAATGACACGGGCTTCAGCTGTGACGGGTCAGCCAACACGTTCAGAGTCATGTTTAAAGAGCCAGTGGAGGTTCTGCCTAATGTCAATTACACCGCCTGCGCTACATTAAAGGTAAAGCCAAAATCACATCGAGTGTTTTGTCAGGAGCAGTCTACAGCCTTGTCTCTGCATCTGTCAGTGTAGTTAATGCTTCTCTCTCATCTCGCAGGGTCCAGATTCACACTACGGCACTAAAGGCATGAGGAAGGTGACGCACGAGTTATCCGGATCCGGAACCAAAACCTGCTTCACGTTCTGCTACGCCGCAGGCAACAACAATGGCACATCTGTTGAAGACGGACAAATCCCAGAAATCATCTTCTACACGTAGTCATCGGGGCAACTCGAGGCTCACACGGACTGTTTCCAGTGGCACAATATCAGAGGACTGAAAAGAAATGGACATTTGAGCCACTCATTATCATTATGGGATGGACGGTTTATCTTCAGGGGTTTTTGTGCATTTAATAAGTGACAGTAGAGGCTTTTTGAGTGCCCATATTTACACATTACAACTATTATTTTGGGGTGAAATTCGCCTATAATCTCCATTAAGGACAACACCTTTCTATGGATATGCAACTCTACGGTTTCCATTTATGAGAGTACAGATTGTGAGGAATTATTTGGAAGCCATTCAAGAGATTTGGGAATGCCGTGATCTTTTACTTTCCCGTTTGTGCCAAGATTACCCGTTTCTATAGAATGACTCCTTAAAGGAATATTCCGGGTTCAGCTCAATCGACCACATTTGTGGCATAATGTTGATTACCACAAAAATATATTTCGACTCATCCGCCCATTTCTTTATATAAAGCATAAATGAGTGTTCCAGTGAGACACTTCCAATGCAAGTCAATGGGGTTTAATCTGTAAACATTAAAATACTGTTTCACAAGTATAGACACAAGACATAAACAATATGTGTGTGAACATGATTTTACTGAGATATATAATCACTTACTGACCACATCTGTGTGAAGTTATAGACAATTTTACAACTTGTTGCCATGGAGATGTAGCGCTTAATCCCTAAAACAAACTTTACAGGTCAAAGAATACACAAGTTTAACAGATGAATTAATGTAAGTGCTTTTATAAAATTAGAATATTCATATTTCTGCCTTTAAATCCCCTACAAGTATGCCCCATTGACGTCCATTGTAAGTGGTCTCAACCTCCATTTTTGCTTTTTTTAAAGAGTCGAAATTACATTTTTAGGTAATCGATGTTATGCCAGAAATATTGTCCATTGAGCAACTTGTGTTGAACCTGGAATGTATTCCTTTAAACTTAGTGAAACTAGAGGATTAAAAATAAATCCATTCAGTGAAGCCACATTATTTATTATTTAGGATGAATCTCACCTGTAGACTGTTTGGCACAAACACTCCTGCAGAGTGATTTTTTCATTGTTGATGGGTCTGTAAATATTGCACCAGTTTCAATTTATTTGACAGGAGAGATCATAGAATCATATTTTTTAAATAGGAGTATGTTTGAACAATTCCATTTAGGGTAGTCAGGGACGGATTACATTGACATGTGATGTCTGTATCTAAAAGGTGATTGGCTGTTTTACCTTTAAGGCGGGATTTTTCTACATCCGTTGAACGTTCCAATTTCAATTAAATTCAAATTCTGTTAATTTTAACAGAAGCGGCCCGTCTCAACTAAATAACCTCTTAAGTTGTTCCGTGAACTTTTGCGTTTTCCGATTGGACGTTTATTTAATTTAAAATCAGCATGTTCTGGTAAAACGCTAAATCTTGTTTTAATGCAGCGGTTGATTGACAGGTCTACTCACCAGAATGGCGCTTGGGGAGTCAATGAAGCCTATCCGCTGTCATGCATATGCCATTATAATGGATGCAACGCCCCTTAATGCACATAAAATTTAAACAAGTATGACAGATAAAACGAGACCATGACGGAAAATGTACAACTCAGTCCGTCAAAGTGACGGATACATATATTTTCTAGCGCAACCTGCACTGTAGTAGAGATTATTTAGCTGAGACGGGCCAATCCTATTTAAATTATTTGGAGAAATTGGAGAGCCCAACAGTGACCGACCACTTTTTCAGCCGCCTGTGTTCCGGAAGGCAAAAAAGTATTTGAAAATCGGACATAAAGAAAAAGATACAAGGATGTATACTTCCTGTTTCATGAGTGCACGGACTACAATCCCATGATGCATTGTGAATGATGTCATTAATTATAAACGACGGGAAAATATAAAACCATTTTTAGATTGTTAATCAGAAATAAATAACTCTTACGTTTATTGCAAAATATTCTGATATATACATAGTTTAAGGGTGAAGGAAGACTCGATTACGTCATTCATAGTGCGACATGAAAGCGCGGTCGCGCACGGCCACGTTTCACTGAATGCGGATCTCTGATTGGTCAATCTTCTTGAACGCACCATGGGTAATATAGTTGTTTACCAAGGACTCCGTTATCAAACACGATTTTTAAACACCACGCTTCATGCTTATAGTGTCTTTATTCTCAAACCACACCTCTTTTAAGAGGACCATTTGATCATACACATATTACAGAAACTGAGATTATGCAGACTGATTTACAACCTCGGAGCTCACAATAGGTCCCCCTTTAAACGTTTATAATTTATCGCTGAGAATCAATACGTCTATGGGATAAATGCATGGCATTTCATTTTAGGGTGAACCGTCCTTTTAAGTGTAGTATATGTGCCAATTAGATTTCTTTAAAGGGACCAAAAAAAAAAAAGTAACAAATGCCAACATTAAACCACCATTTCTGTGAACTTAAGTTTCACAAAGTTTCATGACCCTTGAAAATTCACCTAATGGTCCAAAACAGGAAAACCTTAAACATTCAGTAAACTCCAGACAACAGGCTGAAGGTCTGTGCCAAGCTTTGTGGATGCAACAAATGTTTCAAGATTAAATTACTTCAAAAATGTAATTTCAGGTTCAATACAAGTTCAGCATCTGTGGCTTATCACAAACACATTTCAAGTTGTCCCTTTCCTGAATGGGTTGAATGTCAATTGAAGTTATAATAAACCTGTCACCATTACATCTCATTAAATACAATGGCAGGCGCAAGCAGAGGATAAATGATTCTCCAGTAAGAAACACATTTATTTTCCATTTTTATTATTATTTTTCATTTTGATTTACATTTTCCACTTTATATTTTTTCTGCCGTGTCATGGTGCTGTAGTTTGTGCCCTGGACAGTCCGGTCCCTCTTTTACTCAGTGAGGAAATAAACGAGTGCAGGAGGGACAGGAATGACAAACAGGAATTAGAATAAGAGATTGGTAAAGGAGGCTACAGGGGGAGAAGCGTCGCTCAGCCGATTATAATTTGTCGAGGAAGTTGTCGAGTGCCGGGATGCCCTCTTTCAGGCCCTTGCGTTTACGCGTGTCGGCGACGATCTGGCATGGTTTGGAGGCGGGGTCTTTGGGGTCTCCAGGCAGGATCTGCCAATGGTCAAACACACATTGAGGGAACGCCTGACCACCGGTGTTGGAGCGCAGATCAGCGGTGAAACCTAAAAGACACAGAACATTGTATATATTATGGATATTAGAGACAGAACACAAGATATGCCATTTATTACAAGACTTTCACCTACTGTTGCACTTGTGTACACAGTAGTGAGACAATAAAGTGACTTGATTGATTTGGGACTTGACCAAAACTGGCCATCATTAAAGAACATGTGCCTATGGATGCATCAGCAAAAAAAAAAAAAAAAAAAAAGCTTTTAGGCCACTTTTTGCACTTTGCTGCCATTTTGATTTTTAACATGTCACAACAGTAGAGCACTTTTAGCTCTTCAATATTTCACCCAAGAATAAATGTGGGACATTTGACCAATCATTGCATTCGGTCCGAAGGTAATGATAGGATGTCCTTCAATCTATATTTGCATATCAGCGTGCAACTTGTTCGCGCCAAGCGTGCCGCACGAGCGAGGGAAAAGTGAAGCCAAAACGTCTCAATCGCCCCCCCCCGGTCCTAGTATAGGTCATAAGCCCCGCCTCCCCATGTGGTCTCCCCTCAACGGGACGTGAGACCAACTAAACAATTCAATTACACTTCACATATCTTTTTTCCAAAGATAGAAACTACAGGATATGACATCAACGTGATAGTTTGTCATTTCAAGTGTTTGTTTTCAAAATAAGTTTGTTTTTAGTTATTTGATGCTATAAAAACGCTGCTGTGACATCATGATTGACAGCTGTGATTGACAGGTTCTCTGAGTGAAGTAGTCACTGAAGCACCAACGGACTTTCAGGATCGGAGGACTGAGGAGATTGGAGCTTTAAATTTAATATCTAAATTTCTATAATTAATTATTTCACACCGTCATAAGTCAAAAGTGCAGGGGCGTGTGCTTGCGATTGATTCAGCGAGAGTGAGGGCGGGGCCTTGATTTTGCGGCTTTACTTCCTGCTCACTACTGCGCAGGTCTGGTCCCGAAATCGCAACTGCGCAGACTCAAGTCCCAAAATGTCAGCGCCATATCGGGACACTGGCGGCTTCAGTTCTCACCAATGGAAAAAGAGCGAAGGGACGTCGGCCATCTTTTTTTACAGTCTATGGTTCGCGAGAATTATGGCAAAGTCTAACATGTGAATGAGAAACGAGGTAATCTGAAACCACTGCTATAGTTTCCAACAACACGTCTCACATTCAGTTCATAAATTAGAGGCGTGGCTTTGGACTACCTCTGAAGCGAGGGTGAGCTCTATGCATTCAACGCTAGCGTGCTAACGGCTAGCCTCTCTGGATTACACACCTAGCTTTAATGCATCATATCTGACAATTATGGCAACTCCATGAAGTGTCCAGTCAGCAAGACTCACCGAAAGACTCGTTGACAGGCAGGAAGGCCTTGACGACAAATATGGGTGTTCCCATGACCTGAGACTCTTCAAACACGTGGCCTCGTTTCCTGTTCAAGACACCGTAGATGCCACCAACCACCTGCTCTGGGCACTGCAGGACGAAACACACACTCGATCAGGAATCCATGATACTTCATCAGTGATGAAGTTACAAGGATAAGACAAAACTGAAGTCTCACCTGAATCTCCACCAGGTAAACGGGCTCCATGAGTCTGGGCTCGGCGGTGAGCTGACAGGCGTACAGAACTCTACGAGCGGTGGGAATGATCTGACCGCCTCCACGATGGATGGCGTCTGTGTGGAGAGTCACGTCGTGGACTTCGAAGCGGACGGCACGCATGTTCTCCTCGCACAGCACACCCTGAGGAGAGATGACAAACGATTAGGTTTATAATCATGTTTCACTTACAACCGAAATAAACTTAATGCCTTATTGGACCGTCACTTCAAGACTGGTTGGGACACTTCAAAGTACCCAGTACACACTGGGCTTAACTCATTCAGCGTCTGAAGGTCTCAGATATTAGTGGAAATGTTATCGATCATTTCATCAGAGTGGTGCATGATTTCTCATCATAGACCGAACAGAACTTGACTTCAACCACATCAAGTCAATCATTTGGGAGTCCGTAAAAATGTCCCATTTCAAAGCTTTACCGCAGAAGTTCCTGTAACTCACCTCTTTAGTAGCCCACTGGAATCCAGCCACGACACTGTCCTTGATCTCATTCAGGTACTGCACACCCTTGGTCACGTCCACCAGCATGTTGGGTCCGGTTCCGTCAGGTCCGAAGCACCAGATCTTTCGGGCTTCGGTCACCTCCCACTCGTATTTGTCGGCCAGGTAACGGGCACGGGTCTTGAGCTCCTGACGAGAGGTCACTTCACCTTTGTCAATGTCTTCGGCAAGGCCATCGGGGAACGGTTTGGCCTTCATGTACAGACGGTTGTGCTTGTTAGGAGACTTGGACAAACACATCTGGTCGGATTCTGCGCTCACCGTCTCCCTGTATGACACAACTGGGTCTGATTTCTGTTGGAGAAAGACAGGACATGTAAGTGTTTGTAGAACAGTATTTCCAGCTGTAGGAAGCATCTGGTGTATTTAATAAACAAGTTGTTAAAAGCATTGGTGGTCGAAATTCAAATGTAACATAAATGGAAATATATAAAGAAAAAAAAAAATACTAAATATATATAGTTAGAAATACACATTAACCATTTGTAATATTTTCATTGAAAATAAAATCTATTTAATTATTTTAGGTGTGCTCTTAAGTTCTCGTGGTAGCGTAGTGACTCGACTCAATCTGGGTGGTGGACGAATCAGTTGCCTCCACGTCCGAGACAGTCAATCCGCGCATCACGTGACTCGAGCGAGTTACCACGGAGACTTGGCACATGTGGAGGCTCAACGCCATTCTCAGTGGCATCGACGCACCATACGACCCACCGACAGCCACATTATAGGAACCACGAGGAGGTTACCCCATGTGACTCTACCCTACCTAGCAACCAGGCCAATTTGGTTGCTTAGGAGATCTGCACTAAAATGATGGTCTACGAATGATGCTAACATGTGTTTTTCGGTGGTTTCAGCAGGTTTCAGCACTTCGCTAGGCGATGCTAGCCTGGATTAGCATGATGCTAGTATGTTTTAGCACTTTGCTAAGCGATGCTAGCATGCGTTTACATGCTAGTACGTTTTTAGCATGTTTTAACACTATATTGGGCGATGCTAACATGTTAGCACATTTTAATACTTCGCTAGGCAATGCTAGCATGCTGTTCGGCAATATTTGCATTAATTAAAATATTAGATAATTATATTCCTAAATGATTAACATAAATTAGAACAACAAGTACACAAATTGTAATACTAGTTTAATTTATACTTAGTTTTTTTTTATTTTTTATAATTGACACTTAAGAAAATGCAACAGCAAAGTCTTTGATACAACATATTCTTTAAGTTAGGAAACTCGTTAAGTTTACACTTTAAAATGTTGCGAATCTGGTCCCCCAATTTAACTTTGATCAATAACACTTTCTGCTGTATTTGTGACTCGCACATTATGGGATATTTGCATTAGTTCTGTTTTAGTGTTCTCCATGTATGGATTAGTCTCACCTTGAGTGGAATGCAGGCATGGTCCTCTTCCAGATCTTTAAGGCAGATTTCCAGGTGAAGTTCTCCAGCTCCGGCGATGATGTGCTCTCCGGACTCCTCGATGATGCACTGCACCATGGGGTCGGACTTGGCCAGACGTTTGAGTCCCTCCACCAGTTTGGGCAGGTCAGCGGGGTTCTTGGCCTCCACAGCCACTCTCACCACAGGGCTCACGCTGAACTTCATCACACGCATGTTGTGGGCCTGCTCGAAGGTTGTGATGGTCCCGGTCTTCACCAAAAACTGGTCCACGCCAACCAAACCAACGATGTTACCGCATGGTACTTCCTCGATGGGCTCGACGTAACGACCCATCATCAAAATGGTCCTAAACAGACAACAAGGTAAACATTTTTTTTTTGGCAAACTCAATATTTATCTAGAACTCCAAAATCAGTTCTGAAGTGTAAATCAGTTTCTGTATCCTTTAAAAATGACTCCCTTGATCCAGCATCTACTGAACACGCCCCGAGATTTTAATTTCAAGGACTCTCAATTCTAGACCCAGTTTCCACCTGGTATCAAGAGTTTAAACTACAGTGGCATTAAAAACGCGGATACACACGCGAGAACTTCAAAAGATCTTCAGTGTCTGAAATCAACATGCATGGACACTTATGAAACAGCACTTTGTCTGAAATGTGTTGGCGGTGGCATAGTGGGCTGAAGCAACGAACTGGTAATCAGAAGGCTGCTGGTTTGATCCCCAACGCTGCCACCATTGCCCCAGAGCAAGGCACTTAACTCCAGGCTGTTCTGGAGGGATTGTTCCTGTAATAAGTGCACTGTAAGTCACTTTGGATAAGCGTAACCATGTGTGGAGAGAGTCGTATACCTCTGGATGGGTTTGACGAAGAGATCCTCCTTTTTGCCAGGGGTGAAGTTTGGTCCCATGATGCGCACCTTCAGGCCAGTGGACACGACCCCAGAGAAGACACGGCCGAAAGCGTAGAAACGGCCCTTGTCTGTGGTGGGCACCATTTTTGAGATGTACATCATGAGGGGTGCCTTCGGGTCACAGTTCTTAATACCTGTAAACAAAAATAGGGCCATTTAAAATAACGTGACACAATCAGCAATATAGGAAATCAACATTCATCTATGAAAGGGATCATATGAGAAATGCAACCAATGAGAAATGCAACCAACAGATAGGACAAAGAATCTTTAAAAAAGGCAGCCGTACCCAAGGCAGCCTCGTCATCGCCAGGTCCCTCGTAGAGCAGCTCGCAGCGGTATCTCTGGGCCGTGACGGGTGAAGGCAGGTGGATTGTGATCATCTGAAGCAGAGCTTCTCCAGCGGGCAGCCAGCGACGCATCACGGCCTTCAACAGAGGCTTGCCTTCCTTTTCCTTGTCCTCACTGTCCAGCTTGATGTCCAGCTTCTCGATCAGTTTCGCGGTTTCCTCCTTCTTGAAGTTCATGATGGCGTCAAACACCTGGAGTCAGGAAATAAAACCACTCGTTGTCATTTTCAAGAAGCGACTTCTGATGCAGATACACCATAAAACCAGGCTTCCACACTACAAGAGGAAAGCACATGGAATTGGGCTTGTAGGGACTCTGTGAGAGCCAGAAACCGCTTACCTTGAAGATGGGGTCCAGGATGAGTTGAGCGAAGGTGCGGGGCAGTTTCTTGCCATCAGGGCCGTTGGCAGTCTTGCTAAATTTGCCAGTGGCTGGGTCAAAGAACCTGGACGAGCAGAATAAGAGCTGAATGAAACCATGTGCAATGTGCATTGATCAGTGCTTATTTAGGTCTTCACTTTGATGAATACACTAGTGAAATATCTGCTAAAAATCGCAATTAATCGGCCAATATATTAAATGGAATACTGGCGGATTAAACAAACTCTTGCATTGGTTCCAAATCGACTATAAACTTTTGATTTAATGTTTGATTGAGCGCAAATATAGCACAATATTATGGGGCACCCTGCCTTCTAGATATCAGCTAGTGACAAACATATCAACCTCTCACCAAAAGAGCAGTTAAAATGTCCCAATCAAACCAATTCGGCATAAGTCTCACCTGTCGCCCCACAGTTTCTTCATCATGTCCTCCACTTTCTTACAACGGTCTGCTGGATTCAGCTGAGCTTCACCTTTGGCAGCAAACTTGGAAACGTACATCTCAGCAAACTGCTTGAGGGTGAAGGCCCATCCGTGCAGACCAGAACCAAAACCAACGGTACCGACCACTGGGTCAATCTAAAACCGACACAAATGAGGGTCAGAGGTGTGTGACAGTGCAGTGAACTAATGAAAATTATAACTAACATAAATTACATTATACTACAGCTCCGTTTCAAAATTTAGTGAGCCATCTTACTAGACAGCAGGCAGCAAATTTGGCTAACAAGATCCCGTGCAAATGTAGAGGTCACATGGTTTAAAAGAACTTTATGCGTCAAGTATAGCGAAGCCAAAACGCAACATTCATGCGTGTCCGCAGATAAAAAGGTAACCGCCATTGTAGACATGACCGCTCACTAGACTTCGAAACAGAGCTTGAGTGTTTGTGCTGGTCTCAGATAAAAGGGTTGGGTTATACATCAACACATCAGAGTGGTGCATGATTTCTCCTCATAGACCAGACAACAAGGTCTCCAACTTCTGCTCGCTTTATCTCAGAAACAAATGTACATTCTCACCATGATGTTACCCATGGGTCCACCCTCATCCTCTCCATAGGTGGAGATGATCACGTTGACGTTCTCCACGATGCGCTGGAAGGTTTGGAAGAGCTCTTCAGGCTCCAACTGCAACTCCAGAAGGGCGCGGTCCATCTTATTCATCATCAGCACTGGCTTGATGCGCTCAGCAATGGCCTGTCTCAGCACGGTCTCGGTCTGCACGCACACACCTAAGGAGCACATGCACATTATACATCTGAAACACACCGTCTGGCAACGGTCAATGCCTTAGTTTTTGATTATGATTTTGGACTGGGCAAGGGACAAACTTTACCAGAGACACAATCCACCACAACCAGAGCTCCATCAGTGACACGCAGAGCCGCTGTGACCTCCGAGGAGAAGTCCACGTGCCCGGGAGAGTCGATCAGGTTAATGAGGAAACCAGATCCATCCTTGCACTGCTTAATGAAGGCCATATCGTTTTCAGACAGCTCGTAGTACATGGAGATGGCGCTGTGAAAGAGGCACAAGAGAGGGCACTCAAAAACAAGAGGTGCTTTGTGCATGTATAGTACTGGACCATCCCTGAATGGCTTTGTTTCTAGATCACTTCTGATCCAGTGAGCTTATCCTGGATAACCGGCCATTTGATGCGATTCAACGCTACTCTGAAAGCGCTGATGCTGCAGTTAAACAACCTTTGCACTTGGGACGAGATTCCCAACTGAACACACGTACAGTAGGAGGCACCTCATGACCCAGTTTGATTGTGCATTAGTAATTGCATCGGGACTCCCTTAATCACTCACGGTGCATTTCTTTTGTCCCGTGTAAATAAATGCGTCAGACCAATTACACTTGGCCTTAGATAACCTCTCCGTACAACATCTCATCCGCTATTCTGTGACGCGTGTTGGCGCCGTTTTGGCAGCATGTGGGGGACCTACACAATATTAGACAAGTGGTTTTAATGTTCTGGCTGATCGGTGCACATTTCATAAAATCATGAAACTATATTTACGTGGATTTGATGGTAATGCAGCGCTCCTGCTCGTCTTTGCGTGTGTCAGTGAAGCGGGTCTCTCCGGCGCGGGCGGAAGCGATGATTCCAGCCTTGGACACCAGAGAGTCAGTCAGCGTTGATTTCCCATGATCCACGTGCGCAATCACGGACATGTTTCGGATGTTGGACTTCTTGTCCATGATGGCACGGATCTGGTCCACTGTAAAGTTCACCTGAGGAGGACAGCCCATGAATTAACAGTGAACAAAAACACACGCTAGTCGCGCAGATGAGTGAGATTTACACTACCTCAATTTAAGCTTGATGTCACTTTATTCCAGTAAACTTTTGGTAAAGTTAGATTTACTTCACATTCAAATATGTAAATGTAATGCAAATAGTCAAATAACAGCATTATTCCTCACATGACAGAACATGGAAAAATACATCAATTCCCCGTCAATCAGATACACTTGATTTGTTTAATTAGGCTTAATCATCTCGACTGAATTAAAT
The DNA here is from genome assembly GCF_025860055.1 of Xyrauchen texanus. Classification (NCBI taxonomy): domain Eukaryota; kingdom Metazoa; phylum Chordata; class Actinopteri; order Cypriniformes; family Catostomidae; genus Xyrauchen; species Xyrauchen texanus. Next base: position 2,026,322 of record NC_068281.1, read on the forward strand.
TAATCAATACTGCACTGGAGTTGATCACTAAGGTAGGCATTATTTTGTTGGGATACATTTAAACCAGGGGTTTTAAAACTGATGAAAAGGACCCCCAAACATGGCAATCCCCTTACGAGGGACCTCCTCCAATATAAAAACTAATAATATAAAAATTAATATATATATATATATATATATATATATATATATATATATATATATATATATATATATATATATATATATATATATATATATATATATATATATAAAATCTATATCACTATATTTTAATATTTAAAGACCAGAGAAAAGAAACAATGCAAGTGATCTTATAATTTTTTTTTTTAAATTAGATATCGCTTTAAAGCCAAAAGAAAAATATTATCTGTACAAATACACAGATGTTTTGGACAATTACTTAACAAATAGCAACCATCAGGTTTTCATATCAGCAATGGCATTTTTGTGATCACTTAAGCATAAAAACACCGATAAGACAAAAAAAAAAAAAAATAAATAAAAAATAAAAATTACATATGACGTAATTTTTACTTAATTACGTAATATTGTGTTGTAATACGTTTTGTGTGTAATAAAGAAACACCTTCCAAAATAAACAGTTAAAAATCAGAAATGTTAAGGTCAATCGTATGTAAAATGAGTTGGGCTTAGTAGGCTACTGCAAATAAAATATATTAAAAAAAAAATTTAGAAGTGCAAAATAACCTTTTCCTCCACATCCTATTTTTTTTTTTAAATTGCCTCTTAAAATTTTGGCCTGTATTCACCGTGAGAATAATAAAAAGTAATTACAAGATGCGTTAAATCTAATTAACCGAGTAGCGAGATCGACTCCAGGGCGTGATGAGTGACCCAGCTCAGGTAGAAATTAGACTTTGCCCATGTTTAGTTTATTATTACTTTCAAAATAATACATTCATAATTTTTTTTTTTTTTTTTTAATCTAAAAAAAAAAAAAAAAAAAAAATTTGTAAAAATAATCCAATTGCTTTTAAGACCACTGAACTGCATTTCAAACTTCGAGTCCTGGCCCATTTAAACAGGTCAAACACGAATCATTCAAAGCATGAATCACGTTGAGCGAGTCCTTATCACGGCCTACCGGAAGCTCTCGCTGTAACAAAACGCCACCATGTGCGTGATGTGGCCCCACCGACAGACCGCACATGCGTGACAGAGCAGCACGTGACCAATGTGTACCGGCGCGCGGGCACACCGACACCTGCCGTTACACCGCCCGGCAAACTGATAAAAAGGCCAAACATCCAGAGAAAGACACAATATAACGGATACTAGAACAAGACATTCAAATAATGAGCCATAATGGGACAGTTAAGAGTTATGAGATTTTCCTCTAGCACGCGATTGTTTCCACAATACGTGGCACAGGCCCGAACCAGAAAATTGTAAATTAATACCTAAAATGCGGCAATAAGACTGGTTTAACTTACTTCGCTTACTAAGTGGTAAAACATTGACAATTAATTTACAAACAGTTGAGAAGCATCTTTTATAAAAATGAGTCATGCCGCAGAACAGCCGCTGCCATTTTGTTTTGAGGGAACAGCTCGCCGGCCTTTTTCCCCGCATACATCTGGACCAAAATCCCGTTACATCGGAAAATAATGGTTCAGAAAGCAACTTCGCGTCCCTGCTTAACGGTTTCGAACACAACAACGTCGGTAATACGTACCATTTTGATGGATGTTTCAGGATTCACTCAGCACAAATATAAGAACAGAGAGCGTGCTGCCTTCCGCTGGTAGGGACAGGCAGAGAGAAGACCGCTCTATGGCGAGGAGTGCTTTTATACTCAGGCGGAGGCCGCGAGTTCAGCGTGATGACGCAGGCAACTTTCCTTATACGCTACTGAGAGAAAGCAGCTCCCCCTTTTTCTACAGCTGACTGTGATTATGCGTTTCTGCAATATTTAGCAGCGTAAATATCGCAAATCTTTTTATATTATACTTAAAACATTGAGTGTACATTTATAAAATTATCCTTTGCGTTATATAACCCTGGAATTAGTTATAAAAAACGAATTACCACAGGGTTTCTATAACAGCTGCTGAGAGAGTAACAGTAAATGTGCCATTTTCACCCATTTTACTGTCTTAATCCACACTTCACTATTTTCCCCCTCTTCTTTAAAGTCATTCAAACGTAAGAGTGAGTGTTTTATTTTGGTCTTAGAGCAAATGTGTAAGTGAAAATAATATTTGCTGTGATCTCCCATTCACCCAGTCGATGTTTACCCAGCAAACGTTTACTTCCGCGTTCCAATATGGAGGACCAAAAATTAAAAACAAATATGTAAATCGTCACATTCATGCATGGAAATAAGTGTGATTCTTCAGTTAAGGTGACTTAATCCATATTAGGTATCATCATAGTTGTGAATGATTTTTTAGTAATTCTCTGGTTGTCCCCTAACCCAACATTTAACTTCTCCTCTACAATACATTTATAATAAAAAGAGTTAAACCAGGGAAATTCTATCTCATCAATTACTCACCCTCATGCCATCCCAGATGTGTTTGACTTTCTTTCTTCAGCAGAACACAAATTAAGATTTTTAGAAGAATATTTCAGATCTGTAAGTCCATACAATGTAAGTGAATGGTGACCAGAACGTTAAAGCTAAAAAAAGCACATTAAGACAGCATAATAGTAATCCATATGTTTTTATCCATGTCTCCAGAAGTAATATGATAGGTGTGGGTGAGAAAGAGATTAATATGTATGTCCTTTTTTACTCTAAATCTCCACTTTAACTTTCACTTCCACATTCAGCCACCTACTGGTCTGGGCTGGCCAAAGGTGGAGATTTATATTAAAAAAGGACTTAGCATCCTAACCTATCATATCACTTCACAAGACATGGATACAACCACTGGATTGCATTTATGCAGCTTATGTCCTTTTTGGAGCTTAAAAGTTCTGGTCACCATTCACTTGCATTGTATGGACCTACACCCCCCCCCCGACAGTATTTATAACACTCGCACACACTCCCGCCCTACAGCGTTTATAACACTCGCACCCCCCAGTACAGTGTTTATAACATTCGCACCCCCCCTGTACAGCGTTTATAACACCCGCACCCCCCCGTACAGCATATAGAACACTCGCCCCCTGTACAGCATATAGAACACTCTGTCCCCCTGTACAGCATATAGAACACTCGTCCCCCCTGTACAGCATATAGAACCCTCGTCCCCCCTGTACAGCATATAGAACACTCGTCCCCCCTGTACAGCATATAGAACACTCGTCCCCCCTGTACAGCATATAGAACACTCGTCCCCCCAAGCACAGCATATAGAACACTCGCGACCCCCTGTACAGCATATAGAACACTCTCGTCCCCCCTGTACAGCATATAGAACACTCGTCCCCCCTGTACAGCATATAGAACACTCGTCCCCCCTGTACAGCATATAGAACACTCGTCCCCCTGTACAGCATATAGAACACTCGTCCCCCCTGTACAGCATATAGAACACTCGTCCCCCAATGTACAGCATATAGAACACTCGTCCCCCTGTACAGCATATAGAACACTCGTCCCCCCTGTACAGCATATAGAACACTCGTCCCCCTGTACAGCATATAGAACACTCGTCCCCCTGTACAGCATATAGAACACTCGTCCCCCCGTACAGCATATAGAACACTCGTCCCCCCTGTACAGCATATAGAACACTCGTCCCCCCAGCACAGCATATAGAACACTCGCACTCCCCTGTACAGCGTTTATAACACTCGCACCCCCGTACAGCATATAGAACACTCGTCCCCCAGTACAGCATATAGAACACTCGCACCCCCGTACAGCGTTTATAACACTCGCACTCCCAGTACAGCATTTAGAACACTCGCGACTCCCCGTACAGCGTTTATAACAGTGGTACCCCCGCACAGCGTTTATAAAACTCGCATCCCCCCATACAGCATTTAGAACACTCACACCACCCCCCATACAGCGTTTATAACACTCACACCCTCCCGTACAGCATTTATAACACTCGCACCCCCGTTCAGCGTTTATAACACTCGCACCCCCGTTCAGCGTTTATAACACTCACACCCCCGTACAGCATTTATAACACTCGCACACACCCCCACCCCCGATCAGCGTTTATAACACTCACACCCCCGTTCAGCGTTTATAACACTCGCACTCCGTTCAGCGTTTATAACACTCGCACCCCCGTTCAGCGTTTATAACACTCGCACCCCCGTTCAGCGTTTATAACACTCGCACACACCCCCACCCCCGATCAGCGTTTATAACACTTCGCAATCCCCCTATACAGCATTTAGAACACTCACACCAACCCCCCGTACAGCATTTAAACACTTGCACCCCCCTTCAATGTTTGTAACACTCGCCCACCACCCCACCCCCCAGTTCAGCGTTTATAACACTGGTACCCCCCACAGTGTTTATAACACTCGCACCACCCCACCCCCGTTCAGAGTTTATAACACTCGCACACACTCCCCTGTACAGCATTGAGAACACTCGCCCCCGTACAGCATTTCTAACACTTCGGCCCCTCCGTACAGCGTTTATAACACTCGCACTCCCCATCGCACAGCGTTTATAACACTGGTACCCCCGTACAGCGTTTATAACACTGGTACCCCCCGTACAGCGTTTATAACACTGGTACCCCCAGTACAGCGTTTATAACACTCGCATCACCACCCCACCCCCCCACACCCCCCCGTACAGCATTTATAACACTCGCAACCCCCCCCATGTACAGCGTTTATAACAATTGCCCCCCCATACAGCGTTTATAACACTCGCAGTAGAGGCGGTGTTCATAACAGTTGTTAATAACAGTCGCACCCCCATGTAGAGCGTATATAACACATGTACATTTAACACATCCCGGGTGAAACACCCCCCTGTGAAAATATCCTGGCACCGCCCCTGCATGGCACACCCAAAGTCTTGTTTCTAGCTACGCCACTGCTTATTTGTTATATAAACTCACCAATTTATATAGTTAATTACAATTTAGATCTATTATTTTGTTAATGTATTCATTTATTTATTTATTTAACATAACATAATTCTGTATTTTTCTTTAATTCGTGCTCAATTTGAATTTAAATTCGAAAGCTCATTTAGTATGCAATAAGAAGGGTGTTTGAATACAAATTATTAGTGATAAGAAATCGAATTTTATGTTCGTATGGAACATTTTCTTTGTGCGTGAATGCGGAACGTATTTTCCTCACAATACTCACCCGGGCCTCATTAAAGGTAGCACCAACACAACGCCTTTCTGCGATTCACAAACGATTTACGTCAGTTATATTCCGTTACAAATAGTAAGTTTTCCACGCTTACTCTTTTACCGTACTACCGTTCTCCCGGGCGGGGTTTGTCAAAAGGGTCCAGGCGAGGTGTTGATGACTTGTTATAAACATTTTTGTTTAACGTTTTGATTGAGATTAGAGATTTTCTCAGGTAGGAACATTACAGTGAGCAAAAGTTTACCTTTTAAGAAACAATGTATTTGTTGTGTGAGTCACGACTGCTGTTACCATGATACAGTAATCATGTGGTAATCCCATGTTACTTTGAAAAATACCAAAGTACTGAATGGTACATGGTTCTTCAATGTGCTTTATGGAGTGCCTTGATATTGCCATTGTGCCTTAAAAATTATACTTTTATGTTAGTAACCTGACAATATTTGCTACATTAAACTGATCATCAGACAAAATGCATCCTTTTGAATACATTGGTGGCGGCCTGGACCTGAATCTGTTGTGTTGTGTTTGAGCAGGTCCTGTTGCAGTCATGGCCAAACGCAGAATAACACAGGAGACTTTTGACACAGTGGTCAGTGAAAACATTGAGGAGTTTGAAATGGAGGGAAATGAAGCTTTGCAAGAGGCCATCGAACAGTTTGAATCTCAAGGTGAGTTAAAATAAACATTGTGTGTTACTGGGAAAACTAAAAAGTGTTTAAAATGGTGAAAATCTTATAAGAAGGAGTAACCAGATACAACTATCTAATATATATGCTTTATTTTTTTCTCTACCTAAACTCTTGATGTTAAAAAGGAAAAATCATGTCCGTATTATTTATCAAACTGCCTATTATGGTAGTATAAATTACTTTGATAATATCATGCACTGTAAAAAGTATTTTTGTCTTATTTTCCAATAAAATATCTAAATATCATAAAACCTAGAACGCATTTGTGGGTCATAAATGACCCAGTGTCTAGTTTATTTATTTGTATTTTTTTAAATATAGTTATGTGTGTGTATATATATATATATATGTATGTGTGTTTGTGTGTGTTTTCTGTGATGTTCATTGCATTTAACACTGGTATTATTTTTGTAATGCATTGATTGTTTTCACTTTTCATTTGTTATGCCATTAAATTTACAGTATGTTAAATTCTATGTTCATGCTCACTTTTATTTGTAGTATGCAAGTATAGAGATTTGCCTTGTTCATGGCAAAGGCACAATCCAGGACCACTTCTTATGGGGCTTTTCCACGGCACGGTATAACTCAATTCGACTCTGCACGCTTTTTTGGGGTTTCCACTGTGGATGGGACCTGGTACCTGATACTTATTTTAGCACCACCTCGGTCGAGTTTCCAAGCGAACCGAGCCGATACTAAATGTGACATCAAATCTTTGCAGATCACTGATTGGTCAGAGAGAATCGTCACTACCGGCGTCACTGGATTTCCGACACGGGACATCAACCCGCTATATAAAGTATTTGTTTGTGTGTGTCACGGATTAAAGCAGAAGCAGGACCCAAACGCAGAGTATAAAAACTGAAGGATTTATTAATACAAAAATAAACAAAAAAACAACATAACCTATCCCGTAGGGGGCAAACACAAAGTCCAGTGCTGAAAGCCGACTGAAGCTGGGCTGGGGCCGACGGACGGGAAGCAGGACCGACATTAACATGAAACGAGACAAACTGGCACCGGACATCACACACGAGGAGACTAAAATAGAGAGAGAAATCAAATGGGTTAACAAGCAGGGCAGGTGTGACTAATGAACTCATAGTAAGCAAACAAGGAGGCAGGGCATGAAGCAAGTCTGAGAGACACGTGGCAATACAGAAACAAAACAAAGCCACGTGCTCCCACAAATACGCACGCAGACACCCGAATGGCATCAGCGCATATCGCCAAGACAATAGGCAACATGCGCTCATGCCAACCGATAGATGAAACGAGAGAATGCACGGCAATGCCAACAAAGCAGTGCCATGCATTCTCACGCTAGACAAAGCCTGAGCGAACATTGCGAGGCAGACACGACCTGATGCACGCAACAGGTGATATAACGAGACGGGACACCTGTGCGAGAGTCCGGCCACACACAAACCCGACACATTAGACCGTAGTGACCGAACATCAGCACAATGTGAACCCACATATGCATTTAAGGGGGGTAAAGTTACATAGTAGGCCTTCAATACCTGATGTTTTTTACTGCCTGACGTTTCGATTTTTATTCAAAGGTGTGGACCTCAGCAACATTGTGAAGGAAGTGCCAAAAGTGTCTTCTGAAGAAAACGCAGAAGACCAAACTCACAAGGTTCTTCAGGTAGGTTCACGTTCATGTCCCACGACGTGAGATGTTCACTTGTCAAACGCTAACTCTGTAATGTCGAGAATACTGGCATGTTTTCCAGGCTTTAGAGTCACTCAAATCTGCAGTGTCGTCGTCCACATCCGTACTGGAGGATCTGCGAGTGTTCACAGAGCAGTGCTCTCTCGACTTCGCTCGGAGATACCTGGCGGCTCAAAAGGAGGCGTATCCCACGATCCTCACCTGCTGCCAGAGAGCCGGAGAGGAGAAGGAGTTGCTCTCGGTTGCGCTTGCCGCTCTGTCCGTGCTAACCGACGGCCAGCCGGACCTCCTGGACGTGGAAGGACGAGAGTTTTTGATCGGTGCTTTAACGACGCACCAGTCGGACCCCGCTCTCACCTGCCAGTGCATCCGTATCGTTCGACACTTCTGTCTGAAACATGAGAATAACAGGCAGGCTTTTGTGAAGGCTGGTGCTTTGGCACTGCTCACCGGGAGCATCACACGCCACATTGAACATCATGAGGTCGTGAGGGAGGCCTGTGTCGCGCTGAGGGTCATGACCTTTGACGACGATGTGCGTGTGCCTTTTGGACAGGCTCATGAACATGCTAAGATGATCGTGTTGGAGCAGAACGGACTGAAAGTTATCGTTGAAGCTGCTAAAGGTGAGCTTAACTGTTACTTAGGGAAAATTTGGCCGATACTCCTAGACAATTATTATTTTCATAGTATGAATAATAACAATAAATCTATACGGTTTTCCCTGTTTTTATTTTTTTACTATTTGTTTTCTCCCCAATTTGGAATGCACTACTTAGTAGCTCCTCGTGGTGGTGTAGTGACTCGCCTCAATCCGGGTGGTGGAGGACGAATCTCAGTTTCCTCCACATCTGAGACCGGCAATCCGTGCATCTTATCACGTGGCTTGTTGAGCGCGTTACCATGGAGACGTAGCGCGTGTGGAGGCTTCACGCTATTCTCCGCGGCATCCACGCACAAGTCACCACACGCCCCACCGACAGCGAGAACCACATTATAGCGACCACGAGGAGGTTACCCCATGTGACTCTACCCTCCCTAGCAACCGGGCTAATTTGGTTGCTAAGGAGACCTGGCTAGAGTCACTCAGCATGCCCTTGGATTCAAACTCGCGACTCCAGGTGTGATAGTCGGCGTCAATACTCGCTGAGATACCCAGACCCCCCATATGTATATGTATTTTATTTAATTTTCTCCCATATTTGGAACGCCCAATTCCAAATGTGCTCGTGGTGGCGTAGTGACTCGCCTCTATCCGGGTGGTGGAGGACGAATCTCAGTTGCCTCCACATCTGAGACCGTCAATCCACGCAGCTCATCACGTGGCTCATTGAGCGCTTCACGCTATTCTCCACGATCCACGCACAACTCGCCACACGCCCCACCGAGAGCGAGAACCACAAATCGCGACAAATAGGAGGTTACCCCTTGTGAGTCTACCCTCCCTAGCAACCGGGCCAATTTGGTTGCTAAGGAGACCTGGCTGGAGTCACTCAGCACGCCCTGAATTCAAACTCACGACTCCAGGTTTGATAGTCATCGTCAATACTCCTTGACATACCCAGACCCTCCCTAGCAACCAGGCCAATTTAGATGCTAAGGAGACCTGGCTGGAGTCACTCAGCATGCCCTGGATTCAAACTCATGACTCCTGGAGTGACAGTCAGCATCAATACTCCTTGACATACCCAGACCCTCCCTAGCAACTGGGCCAATTTGGTTGCTAAGGAGACCTGGCTGGTGTCACTCAGCACGCCCTGGATTCAAACTCATGACTCCTGGAGTGACAGTCAGCGTCAATACTCCTTGACATACCCAGACCCTCCCTAGCAACCAGGCGAATTTGGATGCTAAGGAGACCTGGCTGGAGTCACTCAGCACGCCCTGGATTCAATCTCACGACTCCAGGTGTGATAGTCAATCGTCAATACTCCTTGACATACCCAGACCCTCCCTAGCAACCAGGCCAATTTGGTTGCTAAGGAGACCTGGCTGGAGTCACTCAGCATGCCCTGGATTCAATCTCACGACTCCTGGAGTGACAGTCAGCATCAATACTCCTTGACATACCCAGACACTCCCTAGCAACCAGGCCAATTTGGATGCTAAGGAGACCTGGCTGGAGTCACTCAGCACGCCCTGGATTCAAACTCACGACTCCAGGTTTGATAGTCATCGTCAATACTCCTTGACATACCCAGACCCTCCCTAGCAACCAGGCCAATTTGGTTGCTAAGGAGACCTGGCTGGAGTCACTCAGCATGCCCTGGATTCAATCTCATGACTCCTGGAGTGACAGTCAGCATCAATACTCCTTGACATACCCAGACCCTCCCTAGCAACCAGGCCAATTTGGTTGCTAAGGAGACCTGGCTGGAGTCACTCAGCACGCCCTGGATTCAAACTCACGACTCCAGGTTTGATAGTCATCGTCAATACTCCTTGACATACCCAGACCCTCCCTAGCAACCAGGCCAATTTGGAGGTGTGATAGTCAGCGTCAAGTTTAAAAAAAAAACAAACTTTTAAACACCATATGATTTTTTTTGTCCATATTGCACAGCCCTAATTTGAACAACAAGCTCCACAACATTATAAAACAAAATTTCAGGGTTTACACCTAACATACACCCAATAAATCGCATCCGAATACATTAAGCACAGCGGCACCTTAACTATAAAACAGTCATGACATTTGAAACTTCGTGAATTCAACTATTTACTTACGGTTTTGTGTTGGGTCCAATAAAGTTGTCTCGTCTATAATAATGCTCATTCAATAACAGTTCATTTGCAAAGCTCGAATCATGTATTGACTGGTTCACAAGCAATTCATTCTGATGCAGCCGAAAATGCATACAATAGACGCTGTTGGGCATTGTGTGATCCATTTGCCGGGCTGAGTATGTAATAATGTTTGGCGACACACGTATGCACTTAAGGGTTAATTGTGTTGAGCCCTGTTACCCATTAAGACATATTTGTGATGATGACTGTGTGGTAACTTTAACTGTGCTTGTCTCAGCCCACCCAGAGAACACGGCAGTGCTCAGTGAACTCTGTGCCACTCTCTCTCGTCTCGCTGTCAGAAATGAGTTCTGTCAGGACATCGTAGAGCTCGGAGGCTTGAAATTCATGATAACACTCCTGGCTGACAGCTTAGATTGTCAGGTGAGCAAATGAATCTGATACAAATATGAGTTTCTCCATGAAACGGATGTAAATGGAAAGACAAACTGAAAGACGAGAGTCTGTTCTCCTTTCTTTTCCTCCAGGAGCTTGTGAAGCAGGTGCTCAGTGCATTGAAGGCCATCGCCGGAAATGACGATGTCAAAGATGCCATTGTCAATATGGGTGGGGCAGAACTGATTGTCATGGCGATGAACCGACACATGGCCAATGCACAGGTGTGTGCATGTCAGAACTACAGCTGATGTCTTTGAAAACCTTTAAGAGGAAAAGCTCATCATAAACACTGTTAGTTAATGTGTGGTCAAGGTGTTTTCCTTAGTGTTGTTTCCTTGTTCCAGGTGTGTGAACAGGGATGTGCGGCACTGTGTGTACTCGCTCTACGTAAACCCAATAACTGCAAAGTCATCATGGAGTGTGGGGGAGCGCTGGCGGCAATGCAGGCCATGAAGAATCATCCAGCTGAAGTCAATGTGCAGGTAACACAATATGATTCCTCGTTTATTTTTTAAAGAGGTCATACATGGTGCATTCATCTGTCTTGATGTCTGAAAGTTGTGGAAGATCAGAATAAGTTGTTCTTTCAGTAAATGCTCTTTTTGGTCTGTGCTTCATATGGTTAGCATTACGGCGGGATGGGATTAGGACATCTGCTCCCTCCCAGGAACAAACTGAGGCACCTTTGTAGAACAGGCCAATGTTTAGCTACATGTTGAAACATGTTAGCAATGCCTAGCAACATACCAACAACACCTAGCTACATGTTATTTTTTTTGTTTAACAATTTTTGATTGATTTTCCATTAAACCATGTAGCATTTTCTACAGCACATATTGGACCAACTAGCTACATGTTAAAACATGCTAGCAATGTTTAGACACATGCTTGAAAATATTAGCAATGCCTATCTACAGACTAGCAATGCTTAGCTACGTGCTTAAACATGTTAGCAGTCCCTAGATACAGGCAAAGACACGTTAGCAATGACTAAGTACATGATCACAATGCCTAGCTACATGTTAAAACATGCTAGCAATTCCTATCAACATGCTACAAAATATTAGCAATGCCTAGCTACCAATGCTTAGCTACATGCTAAAACATGCTAGCAGTGCCTAACTATAGGTTAAAACATGTTAGCAATGCATAGCTGCATGTTAGAACATGTTAGCAATACCTAGCTGCATGCTTGAATATGTTAGCAATGCTTAGATGCAAGTTAGAACATGTTAACAATTATTAGCTACATGCTTAAATGTGTTAACAGTGCCTAGCTACATGATATAACACGTAACAATGCCTAGCTACATGCTAGCAATGTCTAGCCACATGTTAAAACATGCAAGCAGTGTCTAGACACATGCTTGAAAATATTAGCAATGCCTATCTACAGATTAGCAATGCTTAGCTAAGTGTTTAAACATGCTAGCAATGCCTAGCTACAGGCAAAGACATGTTATCATTGACTAGATACATGATAGCAATGCCTAGCTACATGTTAAAACATGCTAGCAATTCCTATCAACATGCTACAAAATATTAGCAATGCCTAACTACAGGCTAGCTACCAATGCTTAGCTACATGCTAAAACATGCTCGCAGTGCCTAGCTACATGATATAACATGTTAGGAATGCCTAGCTGCATGTTAGATCATGTTAGGAATGCCTAGCTGCATGCTAGATCATGTTAGAAATGCCTAGCTGCATGCTAGATCATGTTAGCAATGCCTAGCTACAGGCTAGCTACCAATGCTTAGCTACATGCTAAAACATGCTAACAGTGCCTAGCTACATGATATAACATGTTAGCAATGCCTAGCTGCATGCTAGATAATGTTAGGAATGCCTAGCTGCATGTTAGATCATGTTAACAATGCCTAGCTGCATGTTAGAACATGTTAGCAATACCTAGCTGCATGCTAGAACATGTTAGCAATACCTAGCTGCATGCTAGAACATGTTAGCAATGTCTAGCTGCATGCTAGAACATGTTAGCAATGCCTAGCTGCATGTTAGAACATGTTAGCAATGCCTAGCTGCATGTTAGATCATGTTAACAATGCCTAGCTGCATGTTAGATCATGTTAGCAATACCTAGCTGCATGTTAGAACATGTTAGCAATGCCTACCTGCATGTTAGAACATGTTAGCAATGCCTAGCTGCATGTTAGATCATGTTAACAATGCCTAGCTGCATGTTAGATCATGTTAACAATGCCTAGCTGCATAGTTAGATCATGTTAGCAATACCTAGCTACATGTTAGAACATGTTAGCAATGCCTAGCTGCATGTTAGATCATGTTAACAATGCCTAGCTGCATGTTAGATCATGTTAGCAATACCTAGCTGCATGTTAGAACATGTTAGCAATACCTAGCTGCATGTTAGAACATGTTAGCAATACCTAGCTGCATGCTAGAACATGTTAGCAATGCCTACCTGCATGCTAGAACATGTTAGCAATGCCTAGCTGCATGTTAGAACATGTTAGCAATGCTTTCTTTTTTATTTATGAAATTGTATTTAGTGTTGACTCAAACTCCAAAGCTATTTATTGCTGTTTCAGAAACAGTCGTGTATGTTGTTGAGGAACCTGGTCGCTCGCACACGTGACTTCACTCAGGCGATACTAGAAATGGGAGCCGAGGCGCTGATATCTAAGGCTCTATCCACTCACAGGGACTGTGGCGATGTGGGACGGGCCGCCCTACGAGATCTCGGCTGCCAGGTTGAACTGCGAGAACTCTGGACGGGCAAGAAGGGAAGCCTGAGTCACTGAATGAACTATGATGGCAAATCTCTGCTTCATCCATGAATTCACTATTGAATCATATGACGGCATGACTTAACAATGGAGGTCATGCAATTAAACATCTCTTTCCAGTAGTATTGAAGTACATCTGCTGTCTGACTGTGTGCATATGATGCATTACAAGTTACAGTGTATATATCTTTTAATTCTTAGTTAGTAAATATTTTGTTTGGGTGTGTGTGTGTGTGTGTGTGTGGGGGGGGGGGGGGGGGTAGTCTTTTAATGACTCACTCAAAACACAGGAAAGACTTTCATTTGTTGACACTTACATACATTTACTCACCATCATGCTATTCCAGATGTGACTTTTTTTCTTCTGCAGAACACAAATGGAGATTTTTTTTCTAAGAATATCTCAGCTCTGTAGGTCCATACAATGCATGTGAATGGTGATCAGAACTTTGAAGTCCCAAAAAGCACATAAAAGCAGCATAAAAGTCATCCATAATACTCCAGTGGTTTAATCCACATATTTTGGAGTGATGTGTGTGTGGGAGAAACGGATCAATATTTAAATCATCTTTTACTATAAATGTCCACTTTCACATTCTTCTTTTGTTTTTGGCTATTCACGTCCCCGTCCATATCGCCATCTGCTGGTCAGGGAGGAGATTTCACAGTAAAAAAACAGGACTTAAATATTGATCTGTTTCTCACCCACACCTATCATATTACCTCTGAAGACATGGATTAAACCACTGAGTCACATGGATTACTTTTATGCTGCCTTTATATGCTTTTTGGAGCTTCAAAGTTCTTTCAACCACTTCCATTGAATGGACAAAAAGTTTAGATGTTTTTGTAAAAATATTCTCTGTGTCCAGCGAATGTGAGAGAATTTTCATTTTTGGGTGAACTGTCCCTTTAAATGTGCATTAGGGGCTGAGTCCCCCTTAAGAGTGAAATCAAAGCCCCTGCTCCAAAGTATTTGAAAAATACTATCCTACTATGATGTAACGGGTATAAAAAATGGTACAAACATAGTATTTTATACTTCAACATAACCCCACCCTCTCTACGGTTTACTCCCTTTGACGCCGCTCGCGCGAGCCTGTCTACGACACGGTCGCTCCCGTTCTGGACTACAAGCCCCATAATGCACCTCGATTCGCGCGATTGACAGCAGTCGCGAGACTAGAGCCCGAAGCCATTTGTTTTGAGAATAATGGCTGGCTGATGAAGTTATTGGCTGGCTAGCCGGCTCAGCCAAAACATAAATGGCTGCTGCAGCCGCCAAATTTTCATAGCTGCAAATGGCTGAAGCTGCCACTTCATGTCTACAGATGTCTATGTTCAGTGGTGGACAGTAACGAAGTAAATGTAATTCGTTACTGTACTTAAGTAGCTTTTTTGTGTATCTGTACTTTACTGAAGTATTTAAATTTGGGGAGACTTTTACTTTAACTCCACTACATTGCAAAGTCAAATATCTTACTTTTTACTCTACTACATTTTCAAAATCAGTCGTTCCTTTTTATTTATGAGTGGATAAAAATGTAACTGGTCAAACGAGCCACCAATCACAGTACAGCGCGCGCGCTTTGTTTTGAACTTGCCTTGGCGGCATCTACTAAGCGCGAACCAGGGGTGCGTTTCCCAAAAGCATCGTTAGCCAACTATGGTCACAAGTTCCGTCGTTATCATCATAGTTCAACGAGTCGGTGTTTCCTGAAACCATCGTTCCAACGAACATTCGCAAACAGCATCGCAGAGTTGTGTGGTTGGAACGACAGCTCTCGACCTGTGGTTAGAAGCAGAGTTTCTTGTTATTATAACATGTGGGCTTAATAAATTATTATCTTGAGCCAAATAAGCAAGATGACATTCAGTACAATCAGTATCTTTTATTTAGAAGACATACAAATGTCCTTTATGTCTTTTAGATTGTCAATAGATTTAAAGCACCGTTTTTGAAGAGTGCGCATGTGTGAACGTGCTCTAGTGCGTAAGAACGAGCCTATGATTGAATCTGGAAATAAAGCAAATAACTGAGAAAAATATGAGAGAGTCCTCAGATGACATGTCCGTAATTTATAGCAAAACATCTAGCATTAATTCGATCGCAAACAGATTCATTAAAAGTAGTTTTTACTCCACCACATGTGTGACATCATTAACCAACGTGGTTGAACAACCAATTTGCGACAATACGGTTTCGGGAAACAGTCGTGACTAGCAAGTTGATTTCTTCAACAGTGCATCGTACTACGGTAGTGGAGCAGCAAGTTACGTTGTTGTACGGGAAACGCACCCCAGAGTTGAGAGCAGGGACGGACTGGGGCTAAAAAACAGCCCTGGACTTTCTCCATCATCCGGCCATTCGCCACTAGCCTCTTTTCTTTTACTTTTTCCCATCCACCTTTCTCCTTACGTTTTCTGCTAGCCATTCTGCCGGCGATTTAACCCTTTCACATAAATGTAAAATATTCTGGCTGACTGTTATTTAGACCGTTATTTACTTTATGGTTTCCATGGTGACGCGTCATTGCTTGTCACGTGACACACCGCAGCCACAACAGCACTGAATGAATGATGATATGCTTTATGCCGTTTTTCCTTTTTATTAAAAATATTCACACATTTGTTAGCATGTTAGCATGAAATATCTGATATTCAGATTGTCAAATAAATGCAAGTGGGTGAGTTTTGTTGTCTAAACACCTTTATAACGATCGCGTTAGTTGAGCTGTGAGCGATGGGCGCCGTCATAGTGCCACAGTTCAGAGAATCGGATCTGTTGGATTTAGGCTACAACACGTTAATTCATCCACTTCTCCCAAAATACATGAAAGTAAGTGACCGGTGAACTGGGAGAAGAATAGAGTAAACTTTAAAGTTACTTTCACAATGTGTATCTGATTGATATGAATAAAACGTGTCTAATTATTATGGAAAGGAATATTATTGCCGTTTCCATAGACATCAGTGTGTATTTTACAAACTCTATGTCTCTCTAAATGTATTGTATTGTTTGTTTAGTACCTACGTATGTGAAATGAAATTATATGTCTGAAACCTAAAACCTAAAAGAAACATTATGTGGTTGAAAACACTGAAAACTAAGTTGTGATATGACAGCGCTGAGCGCGTCCGTCTCTGGCTCAGCGCCAGCCAACGCGCGAAAGCACATTTAATATTAGCAGCTAATCACGGTGCACTGACCGTTCTAATCACACTGGTGTGCGTGTGTGTGTGTGTGTGTGTGTGTGTGTGTGTGCGTGTGCGTGTGTGTGTATATATATATATTTATTTATATTTAATGGCATTGTGCAGGCGTATGTGAATGTATCATAACATTAGGATGTTAATAATTATGACCATAGACACGCGAGAAAAATATATACAGTAAATACTGTAAATGTATTATACCTTATGGGAACAGTCCCCTTCCCTCCAAAATTAAACACACAAAAAATGTATTCAATTCAAATATATATATATATATATATATATATATGACTAATTAATGTCATATTATTAATAGATTGGTGTGCCAAGA
This sequence comes from Xyrauchen texanus, assembly GCF_025860055.1. Classification (NCBI taxonomy): domain Eukaryota; kingdom Metazoa; phylum Chordata; class Actinopteri; order Cypriniformes; family Catostomidae; genus Xyrauchen; species Xyrauchen texanus. The sequence continues at coordinate 2,043,477 of NC_068281.1, forward strand.
GTGACATTAGTCTTCATGTAGACTGAGTTAAGCAAGAGTCTTGTGACAAATTATAATAGGACATTACGGCCATAAAAAATCATAGTACTTGGATACTTAAGTACATTTGAAGGCAAATACTTTTGTACTTTTACTCAAGTGAATTTTTAAAGGCAGCACTTCTACTTTTACTTAAGTAATATTTTACCTTGAGTATCTTTACTTTAACTCAAGTACATGGTATGTGTACTTCGTCCACCACTGTCTATGTTATACTGATTTACTAGATCTCAATATTTCCAAGCAATGCATGGCTTACACTATATTTCTACAAAATGCAATACAATGTAATAAAGAAAACACCAGATTTTACTTTCACAACGTATGCATATATTTATTTTGTAGTCTGTATGCTACTAAACATTTTCACATAGCCTACAATGTGTTGTGTTTAGGCTAAATGTATGTAGGCTAAGTTGTAATAACTTGGCATTATCATGGATGGAGCTTATCATATTACACCTTGATTAAGAATGCAAACTTTTGTTGAATTTTATGAGAAATCTACAGACGCAAACAGACGAAGTGTAGTAAAATAAAGACCTAAATGTGTATTTCGGACTTTTTTTCACCACAAGTCTGAAAGAAGACATGTTATTGAAGACAAATATCCAAAAAATCTCAAAATTGACCAGTAAAAAAAAACTATGTTTTTGCCTGCCGTGTCTCGCCTTAATATAAACACACACTGTTATCAGTATTATTTTGGACAAAGTTTTGCACATTTCACTTCAATGTACACTGAAGCATGCGTCGTGAATTAGCAATGTGGAAACGGTGGTTTGTTACTGCAGTAATATCACGTTCAGTGCTATAAATCTCTCCGTTCCAGAATATTTGGTTCATAACATCAATCTTTGATTCAGGTGTTTGTGCAACCGTGCCCTGAAGATTTAACAAAAGTCTGGGTAGGCCTAAGTTAAAAAAAAGTAAGTAGGAATTAGGAAAGTATGTGAGAAGTGAGATCAAAATTACCTTGCTTGCTTCTTTCCGCCATTTCACCTCAGTGCGAGAAAAACATGCATCGCTTCTTCTGTACGGAAAACGAGCAATTTTAATTGGTCGTCAATTCACTGTGAGTCTGTGTATCGTAGCAACGAGCACAAGACTGCGCTGTTATGAATCCAGTGGGAAAATAGATCTCGTGTATTGTTTATATATTTCGTGTGTGTATGTCTCTATGTGATAGAATTATTATTTGATGCAAATAATTCTAGCCGGCTCAGCCAAACTTTATCAGATGGCGGCTCAATTTGGCTTACGAAATTATTGGCTGGCGGCGGCTGAAATTCTAAATGGCGCAAATGGCGGCGCCTGGCGGCGGCTTCGGGGTCTACGCGAGACAGCTTGAAATGTGCAAGTTTACCAGCTCAAAGTCACAGCAGCTGACGTGAAAGTGACATGAAACGTGTTTAAAAATCACTCCTGCAAAATGAAGCCCTGCAGTCGCTGGTGCAGTTTGATTTGAGCGGGGTTTTGTGTGGAAGTGGATAGTGACATCATATGTGTGCGCACAATGTTTGCAATCAAACTTCATGAAACTTTCATCAGAACCCGATAAATTCGGTGTTTTACTCCTGATTTCGAGTAGAGAGACCTACAACAGGTGCGGTCGGAGAATCAGGTGAGCCAAAAGCTTAATGTAAATGTAACATAATAGTTGTTGTGCTAACAGGCTAAAGCTAAAGCTAAATCACTTTGATACTTGATTGATTTCGCAAGATAAACAATGTACATTATAGGTAAAATGTTTCATAAAAACGCTTTCTATGACATTTGATGTGTTTACATCTTCAAAGATTGTCCTTGTTTTATAAAAAAAATAAAATAAACAATATAAGTTACAGTGATAATGTTTGATACATGAGTAGATGTGTTTGACATCTTGGTGTTGACTAGTCTTTGTACGTTTGATGTCTTTGATGACGTCATGTCTTATGACATGTTTCTTAAATTTGAGTCTGTTGACTTTGCAGAACATTGTACTACACTGTAATAAAGTACAGTAAAAATGTAAACAACTTTACAGAACGGTAATAAACATTAAATAAATTACATCAAATATAAAACATGACACCCCAGTGTATGTAACCGATATTAAAAATAAGATGAAACATAATTATTCCCATAAAATATAATGAAATGTAGTGGGTCACGCAGGGAATTCTGGGAACGCCCGATTAAATTGTTTTTACTGTAATTTTAACAATAATTTACTGTAAAAAGTTAATGTACTCTCTTGTTAAACAATGTACAATTTTACCATTAATTATACAGGAAAATCTTTTTAGATTAAAAAAAAAATATTTTTGCATTTTATTGTAAAAACTATTGCATTGTCTTTTAAAATATATATATAAAAAACTTTATAGTTGATATTCATTTATTAAAAAAAAAATTCTGTAGCATTTTTACAGTATTTTACTGTTAAAATTACAGATTTTTTTTACAATGACATAGTTTTAATGATACACTTAACCCTTACGCACTGTTCGGTCATTTTTGACCGAAATCGACATTGTTTCTTCAATAAAACTGGTTTCCTTTATCTGACGGGTACGAGACTTGGTGACTTTTCGTCCATTTTATATCTGAAAACACACACAACATTTGGAGTTGATTTGATCATTCTAAGTAGAAGAAAAAAAGTCAAACTTGTACTGTTCCCGGTCAAAAGTGACCGCTATAGGAAATGAATGGGAAAGCAAAAATTTTATTTTTTTATTTGCATATTTAATTCTATAAAATGTACAAAAAAAACCTGCCACAATGCAGAAAAAACAAACAAACATGAAGGTGAGACTACCAAACTTCAAGAGTGCAAAACACACACACACACACACACACACCACACACACACACACACACACACACACACACACACACACACACACACACACACACACACATCATGCTGTTAATAATGCTGAATGTTTATTTAATTTTGATGTTTGATAAGTGATGCTTTCTCTATATATTTCCTCTCTTTGTAACACTATTAAAGATGATTATAATAATAATGTGGCATTATTGCAAAAACTGAAAAAAATAAAACAGTAATTATTGAGAGTAATAGTCTTTGATAATGTTTAAATATATATTTATAAATGCAGAACTTGACAAAATCTAGAAATCATCTTCTCTTCAACCAGGGATGAATAAGTAGCTCTCTGCTGCCACCTAGTGTTTATACTTGTAATTACATCTGGTTTTCATATATTTATATATATATATATATATTTTTTTTTTAAGCTTTTAAGCTTTCAAACATTATATGATTTATGAGGATTGGTTCAGTATTTGAAAAATATTCATAAAAAAGTAAATTTTCAAGGTAAATAAATTTCAAGGTCTAAATACCCTAAAACCCACTCAAAATGCACAACTCTTGTCCTTTTACATGACTGAAGTTAGAGTTGTTACATTTCTTTCATAGCAATTAAACAAAATTACTCTCTTAATGTGTCCGGTCACTTTTGACCGGGAAAAACTGTAATGTGATTCAATAATAACCACACTGCTTTGTCTATTTCTGCAGTACATATTATGTAAACTGTGCATGGTATGCAAATTAACACATATACTATTTTTTTAAAGTATAACGTAGTATTCATCAATGTATGTGTTGCTGTTGCCGTGTAAAGCGCTTAACATGAGAAGTTTTTGGCAAAATTCGGTGTTTTTTCCAGGCCAAACAATCTAGCCTCATACATTGTACAATGCAAACATTATGTGTGATGTCACCGCTCTAGTTAAAGCAATGCACACGAGGAATAAGTCTGTTGATATATAATGTGTTTGTATATAAGAAGTTTCTTGTATCACCATTTGTTGTTGTTGTTGTTGTTATTGTGGGTTATCTGTCCTGTTCCTTGAAGAATAAAGCACAAAAGGCTTTCAGTGGAGCTGTCATCTGATCCACAAGGAGCATAAAAGAGACTGTGAGACAGAAGGGGGTGTTGAACGGCGTCCCGTGCATGATCCTAATTTGCAACAGACCCTGTTCTCGGTTGCCATGGCAACTTGATCATCAAAAACTTTTGATGAATCCAGGATCATGTTTAACCCTCTGGTTAACGTTATACTGGGTTATTTCAACTTCAAATAAGAAATAATAATAATGTGTTTAATAATGGAATTCCTGGTTAAGAGCTACACTACCCATGATCCTGAAGTGAAAGATCCACCAATCAGAGACGCGCAGCAAACAAGGTGCGTCAAAAGAGCTCGGCAGCGACCGCCCACTCCCGGGAGACACGTCCAACAGTCTCAAACTGCTTACATGTTTGCTTATATCTGAATATTTTGCTATATACTTTCAATATAGCCTTCTATATTTATAATCAACAACTTTAAATCAATAGTTTTATATAGTTCCACTGTTGTTAATTCGATTAGGTCATTCGCAATGCATCATGGGATTGTAGTTTATTCCCTCATTAAAGACGCGAAGTACAAAGTCTTGTACCTTTTTGTCTAATTTTCAAATACATTTAGTAGACCTGGAGTTACGTGCTGAGTGACTCCAGTTATGCTTCCTAAGCAACCAATTGGCCCGGTTGCTAGGGAGGGTAGAGTCACACGGGGTAACCTCCTCGTGGTCGCGATTAGTGGTTGTTGCTTTCGAGTGGTGAGTTGGGGCGTGAAGCCTCCACACGCGCTACGTTTCCATGGTAACATGCTCAAAAAGTCACGTGGTAAGATGAATATTTAAAAAAAGAAAATAAGAAATAAAGGAAAATAAGTCGTACAAAAATAAATTCAGGAATAAATTGAATTAAAACCGAATTATATTTGTTTTATCAAGTTTTTATCCTTTATTTATTTTCTTATTATTACCTGTATTTATTTATTTATTATTTTTGCAGGTTTCGTCCTCCATAAATACATACAAATTGTGCTGAGTAACGTCATTTTTCCCACCGTGTCCGATATTAAAATCAGTGCGACACACTTTGCTAAAGACGTGTCCATTGTCGATATTTCTTCAAGATATGAAATTAAATTCCTCCGTCCAGCTGTTGTTAAATTTACATGTATATTTTTTTTTTTTCGACGGAGCACTACATAAGTCTTCTCCTCATCTACCAGTGATGCTTGATTCAACTTCATATATATATATACAAATTAAAAAAAATAGATTTTTGATATATATATATATATATATATATATATATATATATATATATATGTGTGTGTGTGTATACAAAATAGATTTTTTTTATAACATTTTATATATTATATAAAAATATTTTTTTACTATTTTTGACTCAAAAATTAAAATTATATAAATATATCAAAAATTTAATGTTTTTTATACAATTGTATATATTATATAAAAATATTTTTTTCCATTTCTGACATAAATCTTAAAATTGGAGTATATATATATAATATACAAATGTAAACATTCTTTTTTTTTTTTTTTTTTTTTAATTTTTGACCCAAAATACATTTTATATACATATAAAATTTTTATATATATATATATATATATATATACACTCAAAATTGTTATATATATATATATATATATATATATATATATATATACACTCAAAATTGTTATATATATATAAAATGTTTTGGGGTCAAAAATAAAAAAATCATGTTTACATTTTTATATCTTTTTATATATATATATATACTCAAAAATATAATGTATCATATAATAATATAAATTTTAAATATTTTTTTCTATTTTTGACTCAAATTATAAATACTAATATATATATATATATATATATATATATATATATATATATATATTTTTTTTTTTTTGGTTTCAAAAATAGAAAACATATTGTATTATTTTATTTATATATATGATAAATTATATATTTAATACGTTTTTTTGTTTTTTTTGTTTACTTTACAGTTTAATCAGAAACACGATATTGATGCTGGATTCACTTCTCTGAGCTGAAATGTTGAATTATTTGAAATATGTCCTGAGTTGATATTTACACCAAAATCAAAAGAAATAATAACAATAAAAAAAAATGAAGCCTACTTTTAGGACCATTAAGGTTTTTTGTATTGTCATTATTTTCATCATTAAAAAAATACACCAATTCTTAATAGTATAGCTAAAGAAAAAAATCTAATATAATTAATGTACTGAATTGAATTTATCCTTATATGTAAAAATGACATGCTAATTTTCATTTCTGTAATGCAGGATTTATCATTATGTTTAATTGTCATGAAACTACAGAAATTCACCCATCAACTCTTAATCTGTACATTAAACTAATGATATTGCAGCTTTGTTCTGTATCACATTAATGTTTTATATTTTCTGATGGGGAGGAAATATGTGCTGCTGCCTGTGTTTAAACTGAGAATGAAACTTTATACATGGTTTGTCCTCTAGATGGCGCCATCGAAACAATTCAAGCGCAGTTCTGTGTTTGTAGTAGTTTAAACTCACCGTCTGTATAGAAATAAACTTTAAGTCTTGATTTTAAAAACATTTCTACCGTCACCGCTCAGGATAAAGAAGATAAAGTTAATTTAACACCGAGCATGTTGTCACATACATGGGGTAAGTTGTCACAATGGGAGCATGCTGTTTATTGATGCTGATTTGACAAATATTCTTTTGTTTGAAATATGAAATATCTGAAGTTTAAAAAAAGATAAATCCTTGTGAAAATTGGAATATATATATATATATATTTATAAAATAAAAAGAAACAATATTTTTTTCTATTTTTGACATTTTAATTATATATATATAAATATATCAAAAATAGATCAAAAAAAAATTTAAATAAAAAAAAATATAAAATTGTAAACATTATATATTTTTATATATATATAATTTTTTATATTTTTACATTTTTATTAAATTGTATATATTATATAAAAATATTTTTTATATTATTGACTTAAAAATTATATATATAAATATATCAAAAATATATTTTTCATATATATATATATACAAATTAAAAAATATAGATTTTTGATATATATATATATAAAATATTTTTTTTAAATAAAATTTTATAATATTTTTTTTCTATTTTTGACTAACATCTTTTAATTATATATATATATAAAATGTAATTTTATTTTTATAAAATGTTATATATTATATAAAAATATTTTTTTCTATTTTTGACTCAAAAAAATGTATATACATATATATATATATACTCACAATGGGAGCATGCAGTTTATTGATGCTGATTTGACAAGTATTATTTTTTTTGAAATATCTGAAGTTTAATAAAAGATAATAAATCCTTGTGACAATTTCCCCATGTGACAACTAGCCCCGCTTACCTTCTTGTACAGACATACACTGACAGTGACTGCCCAGATTTGATCAGTTTGTGAAGCAATTTGTTTGAATATGCAAAATTAATTTGTGTTTCATACCTTTATGATATTCAACCAACAGTCAAAAATGTGACTTTTACTGAATTATCAAATTATTATACGAGTAATACTTGGAATTCACTTCCACTACTATTTACGATTAGTAAAATAGTTTAATAGTAATAACATAGTAATTAAATAGTCATTTGGAGGGTTTTAAATCAGAAATGTGAAGATTATAATTTTATTAATCTGTTAAAATTGTGTATGATTTGAGCTGTAAAGTTATATAATTCATCGTTTTAGGGTTTACAGCTTTATGTCGCCATGGCAACAAAGGCAAATTGTCTATAACTTTCCACAGATGTGGCTATTGAGTGATTTAATGACAGTAAAATCATGTTAACACGCATATTGTTTATGTCTTGTGTCTATACTTGTGAAACAGTATTTTAATGTGTACAGATTAAACCCCATTGACTTGCATTGGAAGTGTCTCACTGGAACACACATTTAAAGGAGGGAGGAGCCTAAATGATGGTTGCCATAGGCACCTGGAACTCTGCCTGTGTATTTGCATGTATTCAAATAGCTCATGAATAATTTACAACACCGCAGCCACTGCGGACAATGATGCTGGTGTTTGCAAATGCTACATTGACACACACTATACGTCCCTCACCGCCAGGAAATCTCTAGATATTGTCAGACGCTTTCGTAATGTCATAAAATACCATGATTCAAATGTAAAACTGTCTAATGGAGGACCCACACGTCCATCTTAATCCTCTGTCACCTTTATAGATTGATTAATATAGTCATTATTTACATTATCATATAAAATCTACATTTCCTTTATTGCACTTGCAATCAAATTCTAATAAATATCAAACAACTTGCAGAAGAAGAGCTTGATGTTTATTGGCTCACTGTATGTAACAGGAAATTATGTCACACTTGTAGAAGCAGCTGATTGGAGGATGTCCACGCTGGACTGTAAATGACTATTTAAAGGGCCAGCGGCTCAAATTCACCCACAAATGGATACAAAAAGAGATACTTTTCTATGTTTTAACCTGTAAAAATGTGGATATTTGAAAAATGTCAGTTATCTGATTAAAATAATTTCTTAAAATAAATATCTTGCATGTACATTTAGCCGGTTCTCGCCTCCTCCTTGCCCATCGTAACCCCCTTACAGCGTGTTTGTGTGCCGGTTCTCGCCTATTCCTTTCCCTTTAACCCCCTTACACTGGTGCCAAAACCCGGGAAGGAGGGATGCCCGTCGCAGAGTCCTAGACACTGCCGTCCACCGGGGGATGGAGTAGACCGACTGCCCTGGCACAGGGAAAGGCCGCTGTCTGCGGGGCGAGTGGGGAGTGCCCTGCCATCCCCCAGAAACACAGAGGGGTCAGAGAAGACCGCCGTCCACGAGGGGAGGATGGAAGTGACTCTCCGACCACCTGGAGTGGTAGTTCCGCTGCCAAGGGCAGAGGAGTGTCCCCATGGGTCGCCGGGAACGTGGAGGGGTGTTCTGTCCGCTGGGGGTCGGAGGTTTGACTCCGGTCCGCCCGGCAGGAGCGGCTGCCATCCGCCTGAGAGGATGGAGGAGTGATCGAGGACCACGCGACGGCACATCAGAGAAGAGGTGAGTGAGTTAACTGGACATTTATCCTCCATCTGCATGTGTTGAAAAGACCAGATTAAACCCATAGACCAGATCACTGCACCTTGTTTAGACCATTTAACAGGACCACCCGTGAGAAAAGCACCGATGATTAACCCTCGCTAGTTCATGAATATTCACATCTCTCTCTCTCTGCTTTTAA
>NC_068281.1:2055173-2057673 GCF_025860055.1 Xyrauchen texanus
TAAACAATGTTTTATTGAAAATGTAAAAATGCAGAATGTTTTCTGTGAGGGTTAGGTTTAGGGGTAGGGTTAGGTTTAGAGGATAGAATCTATAGTCTGTACAGTATAAAAGTCATTATGTCTATGGAAAGTCCTCATAATGATAGGTAGACCAACATGTGTGTGTGTGTGTGTGTGTGTGTGTGTGTGTGTGTGTGTGTGTGTGTGGACTGAAGAGTTCTAAATATGACATCATCGAGTCTCCAGGACAACAGTGGATCTCATCATCAGGTCTGGTTCTGTCTCGTCTGTGCTGTGGAAAGGAGCAGAACACACATCATTAATCCATCATTCTGAAATATGACAGGACATTTCAAAAAAACATCCATTGAGTTTTTGGAAACTACTATGATGGTAAACCTGTGATATTCTTTGAAGTGTCGATATAAGATGTGTGTTCAGTATCAGACTCATTTTCACTCATAGAAATATTTGAGCCTATTTATAAGATTTACGCATTTGAATTTCCTCACAAAATTCCATTATATTGAATTGAGTAATCTAAACTAAATTACATTAATACAACTTTAATTATCTTAAACATCTTAAAAATAGGCAAACATATCTGTGTGTGTGTGTTTGTGAGTGTGTTTGTGAGTGTGTGTGTGAGTCTGTGTGTGTGTGTGTGTGTGTGTGTGTGTAATTTAGCTGTGTAAATCTTAAATATATATATATTTTTTTTAATATGATTTAATGTACATTTATATCACTATCATTTCTGTTATGTTCCCTAATCTCTATTTCTGTTTCCTGTTTTGGCAAGAGATATATATGTTTTACTGGTGTTTGACATTATTAGAATAGGCGGGGAAATCCCATAGACAAACTCTGTAGGAGTGACAGTGAAATTGTTCTATAAACTTTGATCTGTTCCTCAGAAATATTCTGACAGGGATGTTAAAGACACCAAAAGTGTTCAAGTTTGTCAATCGGTTTGTTTAATGATGGTGTTGGTGACTGAATCCATTGAGATGCTTCATGGGGCGAGGTGTGACTGTTGACCCTTATCTCCCAAAAATAATTATGTCTGCGTCTGCACACACACACACACACACACACAGCTCATATCACCCAGATCAATCGACCTCAGTGTCTGCGTATAAGCTGAGGTCACGACACACGCACACACACACACTCACTCTCTCACTCACACACTCTCTCACACACACACACACACTGTCTGGGTTTTTAACGTGACCTCTAGTTCCGGGGCGAGTTCTGTGTGGACAACAAAAGAAAACCTGGAAAACATGACCCATGGGATGATAAAACAAGTCACACACACACACACACACACACACCACACACACACTCATGCACACACACTCACAAAACACACACACACTCATGCACACACACTCACAAACACACACACTCATGCACACACACTCACAAACACACACACTCATGCACACACACTCACAAAAACACACACACTCACAAACAAACACACACAAAACACTCACACATTCACTCACACACAAACACACACACTCACACATTCACTCACACACACACATTCTCACAAACACACACTCACACACACACGCTCATGCACACACACACGCTCATGCACACACACACGCTCATGCACACACACACACACTCATGCACACACACTCACTCATGCACACACACTCACTCATGCACACACACTCACACACACACACACTCACTCATGCACACACACTCACTCACTCACTCACTCATGCACACACACTCACTCACTCATGCACACACACACTCACTCACTCATGCACACACACTCACACACTCACTCACTCACTCATGCACACACACTCACACTCACTCACTCACTCATGCACACACACACACTCATGCACACACACACACTCACACACTCACTCATGCACACACACAAACATACACTCACTCATGCACACACACTCACTCACTCACTCATGCACACACACAAACACACACTCATTCATGCACACACACAAACACACACTCACTCATGCACACACACAAACACACACTCACTCATGCACACACACTCACTCACTCACTCATGCACACACACACACACACACTCACTCATGCACACACACTCACTCACTCACTCATGCACACACACTCACTCACTCACTCATGCACACACACTCACACTCACTCATGCACACACACTCACACTCACTCATGCACACACACTCACACTCACTCATGCACACACACTCACACTCACTCATGCACACACACATCACTCACTCACTCATGCACACACACAAACACACACTCACTCATGCACACACACAAACACACACTCACTCATGCACACACACTCACACTCACTCATGCACACACACTCACACTCACTCATGCACACACACTCACACTCACTCATGCACACACACTCACACTCACTCATGCACACACACAAACACACACTCACTCACTCACTCATGCACACACACTCACACTCACTCATGCACACACACTC
>NC_068281.1:2065173-2067673 GCF_025860055.1 Xyrauchen texanus
TTCTGCAGATGAAAGAAAGTCACATCTGGGATGTCATGAGGGTGAGTAAATGATGAGAGACTTTTCATTTTTGGGTGTACTGTCTCTTTAAATGAGCAGCGACATGCCCCGACAGGTTTTGCATTTGGGGCCGTCAGGGGCCCGTTCTCATTCTTGCATGGCCCCACCTCGCCTGGACATTGTGTCTGGCCAACAAAGACGTCGGCCCTCATTAAAAATACATGTCATTGGATCACACCTCGGCTGAATCAAGAGATTGTGAGCTGCATTAAAAGACTGTGACTGAGCGGTGTTACGGCAATAGAGCGCAGAGCCCGACCCGCCCCAGCCTATGGGAACCGCATCCCATGGACGGGCCAGGGTCAGAGGTCACCGCCTGTCTGTTAAAGCCCAGAAATCCTTTATCTCGTAACAACTACTCGACCAACTCTCAACGGAGTGAAACGTTTGAGGAAAACACGAGGAATTTAAAATGAAACGTTTAAGGTGATCTGTGTTCAGTTTTTTGTGATGTTAAAATTCTTTCTCTTGTTCAAATTCAAGTGTAACTGTTGCCCAACATGGAAACTTGGCTCAACCAATGGTGTGAGTTTGGGGCGGGGCTATCTGTTTTTCTATCCAATGAGCAAATTTGGTAAAGCTAGTGCTGTCTGTCTGTCTGTCTATTAATCTGTCTGTCTGTCTGTCCATCCATCTACCTGTCTGTCTGTCTATTAATCTGTCTGTCTGTTTCTGTCTGTCTGTCTATTAATCTGTCTGTCTGTCTATTAATCTGTCTGTCCGTCCATCTATTAATCTGTCTGTCCGTCCATCTATTAATCTGTCTGTCTGTCTGTCTATTAATCTGTCTCTCTGTTTCTGTCTGTCTGTTTGTCTGTCTATTAATCTGTCTGTCTGTCCGTCTGTCTGTCTATTAATCTGTCTCTCTATTAATCTGTCTGTCTGTCTGACTGTCCATCCATCTACCTGTCTGTCTGCCTGTCTGCCTATTAATCTGTCTGTCTGTATGTTTATTAATCTGTCTGTCTGTCTATTAGTCTGTCTGTCTGTATGTTTATTAATCTGTCTGTCTGTCTGTTTATTAATCTGTCTGTCTATCTGTCTGTCTATTAATCTGTCTGTCTATTAGTCTGTCTGTCTGTCTATTAATCTGTCTGTCTGTCTGTCTGTCTGTATATTTATCTGTCTGTCTGTCTGTCTGTATATTAATCTGTCTGTCTGTCTATTAATCTGTCTGTCTGTATGTTTATTATTCTGTCTGTCTGTCTATCTGTCTGTCTATTAATCTGTCTGTCTATTAGTCTGTCTGTCTGTCTATTAATCTGTCTGTCTATTAGTCTGTCTGTCTGTCTATTAATCTGTCTGTATGTTTATTAATCTGTCTGTCTATCTGTCTGTCTGTCTATTAATCTGTCTGTCTGTATGTTTATTAATCTGTCTGTCTGTCTATCTGTCTGTCTATTAATCTGTCTGTCTGTCTGTCTATTAATCTGTCTGTCTATTAATCTGTCTGTATGTTTATTAATCTGTCTGTCTGTCTATTAATCTGTCTATCTGTATGTTTATTAATCTGTCTGTCTGTCTATTAATCTGTCTGTCTATTAGTCTGTCTGTCTGTCTATTAATCTGTCTGTCTATTAATCTGTCTGTCTGTCTGTCTATTAATCTGTCTGTCTGTCTACCTGTCTGTCTACCTGTCTGTCTATTAATCTGTCTGTCTGTCTATCTGTCTGTTAATCTGTCTGTCTGTATGTTTATTAATCTGTCTGTCTGTCTATTTATCTGTCTGTCTATTAATCTGTCTGTCTGTCTGTCTGTTAATCTGTCTGTCTATTAATCTGTCTGTCTGTCTGTCTGTCTATTAATCTGCCTGTCTGTCTGTTAATCTGTCTGTCTGTCTATTAATCTGTCTGTCTGTCTGTCTATTAATCTGTCTGTCTGTATGTTTATCTGTCTGTATCTGTCTATTAATCTGTCTGTCTGTCTGTCTGTTTATCTGTCTGTCTGTCTATTAATCTGTCTGTCTGTCTGTTAATCTGTCTGTCTATTAATCTGTCTGTCTGTCTGTCTGTCTATCTGTCTGTCTGTCTATCTAATCTGTCTGTCTGTCTGTTTATTAATCTGTCTGTCTGTCTGTCTATTAGTCTGTCTGTCTGTATGTTTATTAATCTGTCTGTCTATTAATCTGTCTGTCTGTCTGTCTTTCCATTAATATTACTGTCTGTCTGTCTATTAATCTGTCTGTCTGTCTGTCTGTTAGTCTGTCTATTAAACTGTCTGTCTGTCTATTAATCTGTCTGTCTGTCCATCCATCTACCTGTCTGTCTGTCTATTAATCTGTCTGTCTATCTGTCTGTCTATTAAACTGTCTGTCTGTCTATCTGTCTGTCTATTAAACTGTCTGTCTGTCTATTAATCTGTCTGTCTGTCTTTTAATCCAAATGTCCCCATAAGGATAGTAAAACCCGAAATGTTTGACCTTGTGGGGACATTTTGTCGG
>NC_068281.1:2072673-2097673 GCF_025860055.1 Xyrauchen texanus
TAAGCTGTTATTTTGCTGCTGTTATACAGGCTACTGTTAGTCTACTGAATGTTTGTTGAAACACTGTTTACTAGCTATAGCAAGCCAGTTAATAAGCTGTTATTTTGCTGCTGTTATACAGGCTATTGATAGTCTACTGAATTGTTGTTGAAACACTGTTTACTAGCTATAGCAAGCCAGTTAATAAGCTGTTATTTTGCTGCTGTTATACAGGCTATTGATAGTCTACTGAATTGTTGTTGAAACACTGTTTACTAGCTATAGCAAGTCAGTTAATAAGCTGTTATTTTGCTGCTGTTATACAGGCTATTGATAGTCTACTGAATGTTTGTTGAAACACTGTTTACTAGCTATAGCAAGCCAGTTAATAAGCTGTTATTTTGCTGCTGTTATACAGGCTATTGATAGTCTACTGAATTGTTGTTGAAACACTGTTTACTAGCTATAGCAAGTCAGTTCATAAGCTGTTATTTTGCTGCTGTTATACAGGCTACTGTTAGTCTACTGAATGTTTGTTGAAACACTGTTTACTAGCTATAGCAAGTAAGTCAATAAGCTGTTATTATGCTGCTGTTATACAGGCTATTGATTGTCTACTGAATGTCTGTTGAAACACTGTTTACTAGCTATAGCAAGCCATTTAATAAGCTGTTATTTTACTGCTGTTATACAGGCTATTGATTTTCTACTGAATATCTGTTGGAACACTGTTTACTAGCTATAGCAAGCCATTTATTAAGCTGTTATTTGCTGCTGTTATACAGGCTATTGATAGTCTACTGAATGTTTGTTGAAACACTGTTTACTAGCTACAGCAAGCCAGTTAATAAGCTGTTATTTGCTGCTGTTATACAGGCTATTGATAGTCTACTGAATTGTTGTTGAAACACTGTTTACTAGCTATAGCAGGTCATTTAATAAACGAAGGAAAGCCAGTTAATAAGCTGTTATTTGCTGCTGTTATACAGGCTATTGATAGTCTACTGAATGTTTGTTGAAACACTGTTTACTAGCTATAGCAAGCCAGTTAATAAGCTGTTATTTGCTGCTGTTATACAGGCTATTGATAGTCTACTGAATGTTTGTTGAAACACTGTTTACTAGCTATAGCAAGCCAGTTAATAAGCTGTTAGTTTGCTGCTGTTATACAGGCTATTGATAGTCTACTGAATGTTTGTTGAAACACTGTTTACTAGCTATAGCAAGCCAGTTAATAAGCTGTTATTTGCTGCTGTTATACAGGTTATTGATAGTCTACTGAATGTTTGTTGAAACACTGTTTACTAGCTATAGCAAGCCAGTTAATAAGCTGTTATTTTGCTGCTGTTATACAGGCTATTGATTGTCTACTGAATGTCTGTTGAAACACTGTTTACTAGCTATAGCAAGCCATTTAATAAGCTGTTATTTTACTGCTGTTATACAGGCTATTGATTTTCTACTGAATATCTGTTGGAACACTGTTTACTAGCTATAGCAAGCCATTTATTAAGCTGTTATTTGCTGCTGTTATACAGGCTATTGATAGTCTACTGAATGTTTGTTGAAACACTGTTTACTAGCTACAGCAAGCCAGTTAATAAGCTGTTATTTGCTGCTGTTATACAGGCTATTGATAGTCTACTGAATTGTTGTTGAAACACTGTTTACTAGCTATAGCAGGTCATTTAATAAACGAAGGAAAGCCAGTTAATAAGCTGTTATTTGCTGCTGTTATACAGGCTATTGATAGTCTACTGAATGTTTGTTGAAACACTGTTTACTAGCTATAGCAAGCCAGTTAATAAGCTGTTATTTGCTGCTGTTATACAGGCTATTGATAGTCTACTGAATGTTTGTTGAAACACTGTTTACTAGCTATAGCAAGCCAGTTAATAAGCTGTTAGTTTGCTGCTGTTATACAGGCTATTGATAGTCTACTGAATGTTTGTTGAAACACTGTTTACTAGCTATAGCAAGCCAGTTAATAAGCTGTTATTTGCTGCTGTTATACAGGTTATTGATAGTCTACTGAATGTTTGTTGAAACACTGTTTACTAGCTATAGCAAGCCAGTTAATAAGCTGTTATTTTGCTGCTGTTATACAGGCTATTGATAGTCTACTGAATTGTTGTTGAAACACTGTTTACTAGCTATAGCAAGTCAGTTCATAAGCTGGTATTTTGCTGCTGTTATACAGGCTATTGATAGTCTACTGAATTGTTGTTGAAACACTGTTTACTAGCTATAGCAAGTCAGTTCATAAGCTGTTATTTTGCTGCTGTTATACAGGCTACTGTTAGTCTACTGAATGTTTGTTGAAACACTGTTTACTAGCTATAGCAAGTAAGTCAATAAGCTGTTATTTTGCTGCTGTTATTCAGGCTATTGATAGTCTACTGAATGTTTGTTGAAACACTGTTTACTAGCTATAGCAAGTAAGTCAATAAGCTGTTATTTTGCTGCTGTTATTCAGGCTATTGATAGTCTACTGAATGTTTGTTGAAACACTGTTTACTAGCTATAGCAAGTAAGTCAATAAGCTGTTATTTTGCTGCTGTTATACAGGCTATTGATAGTCTACTAAATGTTCGTTGAAACGCTATTTACTAGCTATAGCAAGTCAATCAATAAGCTGTTATTTTGCTGCTGTTATACTGGCTATTGATAGTCTACTGAATGTTTGTTGAAACACTGTTTACTAGCTATAGCAAGTAAGTCAATAAGCTGTTATTTTGCTGCTGTTATTCAGGCTATTGATAGTCTACTGAATGTTTGTTGAAACACTGTTTACTAGCTATAGCAAGTAAGTCAATAAGCTGTTATTTTGCTGCTGTTATACAGGCTATTGATAGTCTACTAAATGTTCGTTGAAACGCTATTTACTAGCTATAGCAAGTCAATCAATAAGCTGTTATTTTGCTGCTGTTATACAGGCTATTGATAGTCTACTGAATGTTTGTTGAAACACTGTTTACTAGCTACAGCAAGCCAGTTAATAAGTCACTTATAGTCAATTAAATTGTTGACAGCATTTGTGGCATAATGTTGATTACCAGAAAAATATAATTAGACTTGTCCCTCTTTTTCTTTACAAAAGCAAAAATCTCTCAGTGGTGCACGTGGTGAGTTGTGCGTGGATGCCGCGGAGAATAGCGTGAAGCCTCCACACGAGTTATGTCTCCGCGGTAATGCGCTCAACAAGCCACGTGATAAGATACGTGGATTTATGGTCTCAGACGTGGAGGCAACTGAGATTCGTCCTCCACCACCCGGATTGAGGCGAATCACTACACCAATGGGGTCAATTTTTGGAGGGTTTAAAGTCAGAAATGTGAAGTTTATAATTTAATAAGAGCATTTACATGAATGTTTCTGTTAAAAAGTGTGCATTATTTGAGCCGTATAGTTGTATACGGTCATTTGCAGAGTTTTTGGTGTTACGTCATCATGCCAACGAAAGTGTAAAACTGGATATAACTTAACACAGTTAAGTTCCCAAAGTGACGTTTCGGAATTGCACAAAGAAACGTTGGAGAGAGAGAGAGAGAGAAAGACTGTAACTCTATCCATAATGACGAGACATGTTTGCACTGTTGGTGGGCGGCGTCTAAATGCCCGTCTCTATAATAGACTACTTGAGAATATATTACTGGTGAAGGTGATGAGAACTGTCGTCTGCCTCATAAAGGAAATGTGAACTTGTGCAAACACACACCCTCGCTGCTTATTAAGCAGTCTGGCTCATTTGCATTTTGTCCCAGACAGTCAGGGCCGAGGGCAGCCATACAGACGAGCACCCCTTGACCTTGACCTCTACGGTCCTTCTTCACCTGCTGCGGTGGCATTCAGGGCACCATAGCTGTCTGCTCGCTGCTCGACTGGGCCGTGCACTTTTTAGCATTCCCACGATTTGCGTCCGGCCCACAAAAGCACTTGGGAAGAACGTTCAACTTAATATTTACGTTCAGAGCAGTCTAGACTTGCATTGTCTGGATGGCTATACCAACCCCTCTTCCAAAATTAGTAATCGCAAGATGAACTCTGTGGACTTCTCTCACGGATAAGGGACCGTAATGTTGGCAATTAAGCACAGCGTGAGAGCTGAGCCTGAAATAGTTCTTTAATTTCAGGAAAGCTGGAGGGAGATTGAAGGCCAGAGGTGGTGTGATGGTTTTTGTGTTTTCTGCTGTCCAGGTTTTAGCAAGTATTAGCTCCATTCATCAGCTGTCACTAGCAACTTTAACTTTAGTGGTCATTGCAGTCTCTAATGTGTTGAGCCAAAGACCATCAGCTCTAAAAGCACCGAACAAACTCTTCACTAAACATCACACTTTCATTAAACACATTAGTACAGTTGTTGAGGCATTTAGAGTGGTATTTATTGTGTTGTTATGGGGGTTCTGGTTGGTTGAGTGGTGTTAAGTGTGTTACTATGCAGTTGCAATTGTGTTTGGGGTGTTTGCCTGGGCATTGCTATTTGGTTTCTAAGGTGTTTTGAGTGTTTAGTGCGTTGTCATGCAGTTGCTAGGGTGTTCAGGGGGAATGCCAAGGATTCTGAGTGGTGTTAATTGTGTTACTATGCAGTTGCAAGTGTGTTTGGGGTGTTTGCCTGGGCATTGCTATTTGGTTTCTAAGGTGTTTTGAGTGTTTAGTGCGTTGTCATGCAGTTGCTAGGGTGTTCAGGGGGATTACCAAGGATTCTGAATGGTGTTAAGTGTGTTACTATGCAGTTGCAAGTGTGTTTGGGATATTTGCCTGGGCATTGCTATTTGGTTTCTAAAGTGTTTTGAGTGTTTAGTGCGTTGTCATGCAGTTGCTAGGGTGTTCAGGGGGATTGCCAAGGATTCTGAGTGGTGTTAAGTGTGTTACTATGCAGTTGCAAGTGTGTTTGGGGTGTTTGCTTGGGCATTGCTATTTGGTTTCTAAGGTGTTTTGAGTGTTTAGTGTGTTGTCATGCAGTTGCTAGGGTGTTCAGGGGGATTGCCAAGGATTCTGAGTGGTGTTAAGTGTGTTACTATGCAGTTGCAAGTGTGTTTGGGGTGTTTGCCTGGGCATTGCTATTTGGTTTCTAAGGTGTTTTGAGTGTTTAGTGCGTTGTCATGCAGTTGCTAGGGTGTTCAGGGGGATTGCCAAGGATTCTGAGTTGTGTTAAGTGTGTTACTATGCAGTTGCAAGTGTGTTTGGGGTGTTTGCTTGGGCATTGCTATTTGGTTTCTAAGGTGTTTTGAGTGTTTAGTGCATTGTCATGCAGTTGCTAGGGTGTTTTGACTTTAAGTCGCTACTTCTAAAATGTAAAAATGCATTAAATGAGATCATTTGATAACTTGAGGTCACATAACGACCATTCCAGTGTGGTGGTGTAGTGGGATTAAGCACATAACTGGTAATCAGAAGGTTGCTGGTTCAATCCCCACAGCCACCACCATTGTGAGCAAGGCACTTAACTGCTGGGTGCTCCGGGGGGATTGTCCCTGTTATAAGTGCACTGTAAGTTGCTTTGGATAAAAGCGTCTGCCAAATGCGTAAATGTAAATGTAAAGGTGGAATGAGTCTCTCTCTTCTCACTTCCTATATCTGCTCTCAGCTGATTGGCTACCGTCATGCGCTGGTCTGTGATTGCACTAAAGAGAATACAGTGACATCACTACTATTGAGTGTGTTTTGTGCATGATGTGCCATAAATTCAGTGTAGCTTTTGCCATAAGATTGGATTTTTTCTCCAATGCAGCTGTTGATGCGTGATGCGTTCAACTTATAGGGTTGTGGTTGTGTGTAAGGTGGGGCATGCGGTTATTGGTGTGGTAATTTGCATGTCCGCGTTTCCTTGCATCTGTTCAGATTGAATGGCATATGTGCAGCCAGAGCAAAATATGCAAATGATGCTCAGAAATGGACACACGCACAGATCCAGACACTATTCTAACTTCACACATTAGCAGGCGCACACACACATATGTGGAGTATTTTTAATAGGTCTCATTTAAACCCAGACAGAGACATCCCCCACCCGAAACTACCCCAGACGTGAACCCCAAAAGCCCTCATGTTCAAGTGCAAACCTCCCTTCCCCACAGACACACCGATGGGATGTGTAGGCGCCATTTTATCTGGAAACCGTTGAGCGGCTAAACGGTAATCACAAACATGCCACACACACATACTCGTCTCCACCGTTTTGACCTAAACCAAACAAAGCTTAGCTGTTACAAACCGACAGACAACACCTCGATGAACAGCCTCACCAAAATAGGTTAAATCACTGTCTGTTTTATAACATAAGGAATGAGGACACTGACGTTTAGTTTTAGTCTTAAGGGGTACCTGAATTAGCCTCAAATCCTCAAGAACACATCACAAGGGGGAAAAACAGACAGATTCTGTCCTACATCTCTGACAGTTTGCCTTCATCTAAAAATAAAACTGTAGCCACAGAATTAGAAACTAATTTAAAAGTGTCTCAGATCCAGTTCATTTCAAATCTTTGCTTGGATGGTGAATTCAGGTCTAACGCTAGTTTAAAATAACACAACTCTGAGATCTCTTACATATCTTTTTAATGGAGATCAAATAAAAAAAAGATCTTCGGTAATCTCACGTGGCTCCTCTGGGATTTCTCAACCATGTCTCAAACTGGGCTCAGATTTGCCAAGATCCCAAAGTCTGAAATCTCAGTATGGACCCATCAGAGCCGTGCGGGTCCTTCTTTCTATTGCGTCATTCTGCGCCAACTCAACCAAAGGACCCCCTGCTAAAAATTACATTTTTGATTTGCATTTCACGGGTGAAAGAAATTCATAAATGATGATGAAAGCCAAACTACTAATGCCACGAATCAATATTTACTTATTTATCCATTATTTTGTAGAAGTGGGGTCAAAATGACCATTTTCGCCTATGATTTTTGGTGCAAAACTACAGGGCACAAAAACAACCTCAGAAAGGTAGCAGCATTGTTATTTTATTTTTACACATGGATAGGTAGGTCTATTACTAAAATAAGTTGTCTTGAGCACTTCTTGTTGCATTACGTGCCAATTGTCGGAGTCCAAAATTGGGTAAAAGCACTTTTTTGTGTTGTTTTTCCAAAGTTGGAGTGCCGATAACTCCATAAGTATTAAAGTTATCTTAAAATCACTTTATATTCTGGTTCAGAATCAACTTTTCTTTGGGCATCTCTATTTCTAAGCCCCTATATGGTTAAATCCCAGAGATATGAGTCTCTCAATATGGCTCCATGCAAGATGTTTTTACCCATTTTCAGTGGTCGAAAACCAAATGTGGGTCACATGGTATGAAGCTACAAAGGACTGAAGTGCAAATAATGTTGAAACTAGAAGTGTACCTTTTATTTATTTACAGAAAAACAATAATGTACAAATCTTGATTTTTTTAAGAGGTCAAAGTGCACTACTGTTATTTCAAGAAAGTTTCTGAAATTTGGTTGATTTGATATGAAATATCCCAATAGTTCTTTACTCTTACTGTACAGTATGTCAGCAGTTGACTTGTGTGAAAAAGACCCCCGTAATCTCACATGTGTTTCCTCTAGAGTATCAAAAACGTCTAAACAGCATCTTGAACTGAAATGACAATAGTCATTTCAGTCACAACAGTTGGTTAAATTGGCATCAAAACCTCTATTATTGATTAAAGCACTGTATTCCTGCTCTGTGTTGGCTCGATTGGCACATGCATGCTCCGTTGGCACCCCGATGACCACACACTTGCTGAGCAACCTTCAAAGTCTCCTGCATGCTGATGGGCTAATTAATGCCCATCTTCCTATTAGACTGTTATGGTTTGGTCACCCTCCCTCTTATTGGTCTTTACTGTAAGGGATTTGCATACAGGGGCCTCTCATCTCAGCAGTCGTCTCGCTAAGTCTTGTGTACCATATGGCAGGCAGTACAGCACCGTCTCAACTGCGCTGACAGCTAAAAAATGCCACTTTGAAGTGATTGTTTCTCAAACACACTCCTGTCGAGCGATTTGCATGCTTAGAATCTGTGTTCACAAGCGATTCGCTTTATACTCAAGGTCCCCCTCCCCAGCTAAATCAAGAATATGCTAATGCAATTAGGCAGAGTTTGTTAATAGCTAGCCGCCACACAGATGGCAAGCGGTAAAAAGGCGCAGCCATATTTTGGAGGGAAACGGCCAGTCAGCAGAAGTGGCAGACATTTTGTCTGCTGTTGTGCCAGCCAGATGCTATTTGTTGGCGAATGGGCATTACTGCTCACAGACAGTGCTTACTTCCAAGACAATGTTGAAATTAAACATGCAGACAAAGAAACTGTCAGTCAACAAGACAAAAAGAGGGCCATGCCCACATAAAATACCAACAATCCGTGTACAGAGAACACTTGCAGAAGAGCCCTGAAAAATTGTGCGGTAGACAATAAAACTGGCGAAAAACCAAATAGATTTACATTAAAGGAGAAACCTGAGCCATATCTAGATGCCAACAGCCCAGAACACCCTTGAAACTGCATATTAACTCATTAAATACCACTCATAACACCTTGGCAACCAAATAGCATTGCCCTAGCAACAACCCAGAACACCTCAACAACTAAATAGCAACTCAATAGATGACACTCAGAACACCTTAGCAACCACTTAGCAATGTCTTAACAGCCACCCAGAACACCCTAGGAACTGCATAGCAATGCACTAAACATTACTCAGAATCCTTAGCAACCACATAGCAATGCCCTGACAAGCACCGCAAACACCTTAGCAACTGCATGGCAACACTCTAAACACTAATCAACCACATTCCAAACACTGTAGGAACTGCATAGCAATGCAGTAAACACCACTCATAATCCTTAACAACCACCCTGAACACCCTAACAACTGTATAACAATGCACAAAACGCTCAAAACACTATCAGTCACATAGCAATGCCCAGGCAAACACTCTACCAACTGCATAGCAATACCCTTTACACCACTCAGTATCCTTGGCAACCACCCTGAACACCATAACAACTGCATGGCAACATACTAAACACTCAAAACACCTTAGCAACCAAAGAGATAGGCTCTGGCAACCAAACCAAACACCCTAGTAACTGCATAGTAAAACACTAAACACCACTTTAAATCATTAGCAATCACCTTAAAACCCTAGCAACTGCATGACAACATACTAAACACTGAAAACACCTTAGTAACCAAATAGCAATGCCCTGGCAACTGCCCCAAACACCATAGCAACTGCATACCAACACTTAAAACACCACTCAACCTTATATCAGTGCCACTGAAACTACCACAAACACCCTAGCAACTGTATAGCAACACACTTAACACCACTCAGAATCCTTGGCAACCAACCCAGAGACACTAGAAACTGCATAGCAAAACACTAAACACCACTTTGAATCCTTAGCAACCACCCTGAACACCCTAGCAACTGCATGGCAACACACTTAACACTTTAACAACTACATAGCAATGCCCTAGCAACCACCCCAAACACTGTAACAACTGCAAAGCAACACTCCAAACACCACTTAACCTTAGATCAGTGCCACTGAAACCACCCCAAACACCCTAGCAACTGTATAGCAACACACTTAACACCACTCAGAATCCTTGGCAACCAAACCAGACACACTAGAAACTGCATAGCAAAACACTAAACACCACTTTGAATACTTATCAACCACCCTGAACACCCTAGCAACTGCATGACAACATTCTAAACACTCAAAACACCTTAGCAACTGCATAGCAGTGCCCTGGCAACCACTACAAACAACCTAGCAACTCATGGCTACACACTTAACAACTTAACAACCACATAGCAGTGCCCAGGCAACTGCCCCAAACACTGTAGCAACTGCATGGCAACACTCCAAACATCACTCAACAGCATACCAATGCCCTGACAAACACCCTAGCAACTGCATAGCAAAGTACTAAACATCACTCTGAATCCTTAGCAGCAACCCTATTCACCCTAGCAACTGCATGCCAACACACTTAACACCTTAACAACTACATAGCAATGCCCTGGCAACCACCCCAAACACTGTAGCAACTGCATAGCAACACTCCAAACACCACTTAACCTTAGATCAGTGCCACTGAAACCACCCCAAACACCCTAGCAACTGTATAGCAACACACTTAACACCACTCAGAATCCTTGGCAACCAAACCAGACACACTAGAAACTGCACAGCAAAACACTAAACACCACTTTGAATACTTATCAACCACCCTGAACACCCTAGCAACTGCATGACAACATTCTAAACACTCAAAACATCTTAGCAACTGCATAGCAATGCCCTGGCAACCACTACAAACAACCTAGCAACTCATGGCTACACACTTAACAACTTAACAACCACATAGCAGTGCCCAGGCAACCGCCCCAAACACTGTAGCAACTGCATGGCAACACTCCAAACACCACTCAACCGCATACCAATGCCCTGACAAACCCTAGCAACTGCATAGCAAAGTACTAAACATCACTCTGAATCCTTAGCAGCAACCCTATTCACCCTAGCAACTGCATAAAAACACACAAAACACATTAGCAATGGACAAAATACTACTTAGAATACTTTAGCAAGCCCATAGCCATGTCCTGCCAACCACCCACACCCTAACATTGTGGAGTCAAGTGTGGCACAATCAAGCGCCACTCATCGATTTTTATAGACAGTGCAGAATGATCTGCTCTAAAATGCAACCCACCTTGTGAAGCACCATCCTGGCTCCAGGCGAGATTAGACCAGCATCAGTTTTCCATTCTCTTTGCTCTTTCCATCGTACTGAAGGAGGCTCCAGAGGTGCCAGTGTGGAAGGAGGGCGTCGGGTATCCTCAAAACCCAGCACAGCTCACCCTTCCTGACCTGTACAGGACATTGCTCGGCCTCCAGAAGAGAGAGAGCACCCCACAGATGCAAGGAATAGAGCAAGAGCAATCCCGGACATCTCTGACTTCATCTCAGTGTCTCTAGACGATCCTTTTCACGCACACCTTCCTCATCTCTCACTGCAGACAAAAGACAAAAAGAAGAAAGTGAGAATTCAGAATTTACAATGTTGTAAAAAATAGATTTCTTAGACTATGTCCACACTAATACGTTTTCATTTGAGATTAATTTAGCTCCTTTTTCATATCTCATCCACACTGGAACGATGTTTCCCCTCACCGAAAACGCTCTCCATTACTTTTGCATAATATGCAGCCATACGTTCTCATGGGACCGTGGGAACATTTTTGCAAAACAAAGTTGCATGCCTCATTGCATGTTTGGCTGCAGTTCTCAGAAACGTCCAGAGGGGGGCACCAAAAGCGAGTGAAATTGTGTCGTAATCAGACAAGGTTTTTGTTGTTGTTGTTGATTTTCTCCCCTTTTCTCCCCAATTTGGAATCCAGGTGGCGGAGGACGAATCTCAGTTGCCTCCGCGTCTGAGACGTCAATCCGCGCATCTTATCACGTGGCTTGTTGAGCGTGTTACCGTGGAGATGTAGCGTGTGTGGAGGCTTCACTCTATTCTCCACGGCATCCACGCACAACTCACCACACGCCCCACCGACAGCGAGAACCACATTATTGCGATCATGAAGAGGTTACCCCATGTGACTCTACCCTCCCTAGCAACCGGGCCAATTTGGTTGCTAAGGAGACCTGGCTGGAGTCACTCAGCACGCCCTGGATTCAAACTCGTGACTCCAGGTGTGATAGTCAGCGGCAATACTCGCTGAGCTACCCAGACACCCAGACAAGTTTTTTAAGGTAATATTACATGGAAGTTTTGAGTAAAATTTCCCCCCTAACCCAGGGCTGTACTGGGAAGAGAAATTGGACTGGGATTTGGGGCTGAGCATGTCTCGCTGTCCTTTTCTGCATAACGCGGCGCCGTTTTGTGGTCCGTTCTGCATAAAGAAGCGGCTCATTTTAGCTTATCGCGGCCCATTCTGTCCATTTCGCGGCCGACCAACCAGCCCGCTAGGTTCTTCCGATGGACAGTCTGCCCCTGATCGGCCCCAAAGTAAAAATGCCCGGTATGCCAGATTACCAGTCCAGCACTGTCCTAACCTAAAACTTGAACATAAAACTAACCAATAGCGTTCTCAAAAAGGAATTGAGAGGACACGCTATTGACACGCCAACTTTGGAAAAACAACACAAAAACGTGCATTTTCCCAGGTCCACAGTTCGAGAACAGTCAAGCACACAAACTTATTTATTTAAACTTCCATGTAGTATTTACTTTACAAATCTTGTCTGATTACGACACTATTTCACTCGCTTTTGGCGCCCCCCGATGGACATTTCTATGAACTGCAGCGAAATGTCATTTTGACCTTTTCTCTGAAGGTATTTCTATAAACAGTCTAAATCTGTAAAGGCCCCAAAATCCAACGTTTATTTATGCTGAACCCTTGTTTATCTAGCAGCGTCAGGACAATAGCACACAGTCCATGGGTAATCACCTGCGCCCAGTGGAGAGGTCCTGAAAGAGCCGGTTACGAGGTCTGTCCCTTCAGTACATTAACACCCTATAGATCTCCTCACAATACACTCGCCGATTGCCTGTAACATCCTCGCATTGAACTAATCTCAGGGAGACCCCCGTTCTTCCTTTCCATTTGAATTACAGACGAGGAAGAAAGGAAACTAGGAAGAGAGATGCGCTGGTTCGTACTCACTGAAAGGACGGGCTTGTGTCTTTGAATTTCGGGAACATAAAGGAGAGTAAACAAGGCACAGGCGAGCTAATTGAGCAGAACAACGTCCCTTGCGGAGCTCTGTACTCTCACTGTATGTCCATAATTGACTTTATATATTATTAGGAATTTAGGAGAAACATCTGAGACAAAGATGATACTTATACATATATATAAGATACTTATTATGAAGCCTCCACACGAAGCTGAAGTGAGTCATTTCTGTGCCACTAACGTCACCAAACTGAATTGCAAAATGAACGACTGTTTTCAAACAGGTTTCACTAGTATTTTACATAGAAAGTAATTACACACTTTTATACACCCTCAAATGCTCCATGTTTAAGTAGATTTAAATTCATTTAAAAGTCCTGAATATTTAAAGAACATCTTAAATCTTTTATTTGTGGAAATGTTTGTTAGGAGAATGACACGATGCAACTCTTTTCCAAAGCTGGAGTCAGTAATAATATTCTGAACATTTCCCGCATTCAAAAGCAGAACAAATGAAATTCAAGAAGGTTCTAACTGAAACCATCCACACACACACTCACACACATACACACACACACACTCACACACATACACACACACACACTCACACACATACACACACACACACACACACACACACACACACACACACACACACACACACACACACACACACACACACACACACACACACACACACACACACACACACACACACACTCACACACACACACACAGACACACACACACATACATACACACACACTCACACACAGCTGGCCCCCTATTATTTGGACATACATCACAGATCTTATTGAAGGTCTCACCATGAGACATTCCAGTGAAGTTGTCTCACCTCCTGTCTGTCTGCGTCCATCAGTCTTTGTCTATAGTGTCTCACTCTCTCATGTTTGTTCAAACAGGTTTCACAGAAACTCAAGTTTAATAAATGCATTCTGCTTTTTGATCTTTGAACACAAAACATATTTAAAAGGTTCAATTATAATTATAAGGGCAGTTGCTGCTATTAATAACTGTGAAGAGTGCTGTGAAAAAGTATTTGCCCCCTCCTGATTTCTTCTATTTTTGTTTATTTTTCAAACTAAATTATTTCAGATCTTTAAACAAGATGTAACATGAAATAAAGACAACCTGAGTAACTCAAAATACAGTTTTCTACTATTTTATATATTTTTTTTTATTGAAGCAAAACAGTTATCCAACACCTGTATCACCCATGTGAAAAACTAACTGCCCCCTTAAACGTAACAGCTGGTTGTGCCACCTTTAGCAGCAGCAGCTGCATC
Organism: Xyrauchen texanus; assembly: GCF_025860055.1. NCBI lineage: Eukaryota > Metazoa > Chordata > Actinopteri > Cypriniformes > Catostomidae > Xyrauchen > Xyrauchen texanus. The sequence continues at coordinate 2,086,660 of NC_068281.1, forward strand.
AAATGCTTCTGATAACTGGAGATCAGTCGTTCACAACGCTGTGGGGGAATTCTGACCCACTCTTCTTTCCAGAACTGCTTTAGTTCAGACACATGGGAGAGTTTGAGCATGAACTGCCCGTTTAAGGTCCTGCCACAGCATCTCAATCGGGTTCAATCAGGACTTTGACTAGGCCACTCCAAAACGTTCATTTAGCTTCTTTTGAGTCATTCAGAGGTGGACTTACTCCTGTGCTTTGGATCATTAGTTGTGCTTGAGCTTCAACTCAGGGACTGATGACGGGACGTTCTCCTTTAGGATTTTCAGGTAGAGCAGAACTCATGTTTCCATCAATTATTGCAAAACATCCCCACATCATCACACGACCACCAGCATGCATATGATGCTCTTTTTGTGGAATTCTGTGTTTGATTTATGCCAGATGTAACGGGACGCCTGTCTTCCAAACAGTTCAACTTCCGACTCGTCAGTCCACAGAACATACTCCCAAAAGATTTGAGGATCATCAGGGTGTGTTTTGGCAAAGGTTAGACGAGTCTTAATGTACTTCAGTGGATTTCTCCTCGCCACTCTTCCATGGATGGCATTTTTGCCCGGTGTATTTCTGATAGTGGGGTCATGAACAGTGACCTTTAGTGATGCGAGAGACGCCTGCAGCTCCTTGGATGTCGCCCTTGGCTTTTATGTGACTTCCTGGATGAATCGTTGCTGTGCTCTGGGAGGAATTTTGGAAGGACGGCCACTTCTGGGATGGTTCCCTACTGTGCCGAGTGTTCTCCATTTGGAGATAATGGCTCTCAGTGTGGGTTCTTTGGAGTCCCAGAGCCTTTGAAATAGCTTTTAACCCTTCCCAGACTGATGCATGTCAATCACCTTTCTCCTCATGACTTCTGGAATTTCTTCCGACCTTGACATAGTGTGCTACTGGGTGAAACCTTTTAGCCAACTTCATGCAGGGCTGGCAGTAATCAGGTCTGGGTGTGTCAAGTCCAGCTGAACCCCATTATGAATGCAGTTACATAGATTTGGGGATATAGTAACAAAGGGGGCAAATACTTTTTCACACATGCCTAGTTGGTATTGGATAACTTTTTTGCTTCAATAACTAACATTATCATTTAAAAACAGTATTTTGTGTTTACTCAGATTGTTTTATGTTAGATTTTGTTAGAATTATTGATACAATTTAGTAAGAGATACACACAAAAACAAAAGAAACCAGGACCGGGGCAAATACTTTTCCACAGCACTATATGATGAAAGACACCAATGTTAAGTAGTTGTATTTAATTATTCTTAATAATAATTGTAATAAATAAGTAACAGAGAATCACCTAAGTAATATTGTTCATTAGCATAACTGTGTTGTGCATCATAGCAACTTGGTACGGTCACGTATGTGTGTTTATCAGCTTTGAATCCAAATGTAGAGTTGGAACTATCTACAGTCTCATGACAACTCGTAATAATTTGTACTAGATGGTGAATGCGTAAGATAACGTATAATTTGATAATCATATCGATATAATACAGGCCTCATATCCAACACTATTTAAAGAGACAGTACACCCAAAAATGTAAAGTCTCTTATTTACTCACCCTCATGACATCCCAGATGTGTCACTTTCTTTCATCTGCTGAACACAAATGAAGATTTTTAGACGAATATTTCAGCTCTGTAGGTCCATACAATGCAAGTGAATGGTGACCAGAACTTTGAAGCTCCAAAAAGCACATAAATGCAGCATAAACGTAATCCATAAGACTCCAGTGGTTTAATCTGTGTCTTCAGAAGTGATATGATAGGTGTGGGTGAGAAACAGATCAACATTTAAGTCCTTTCTTACTATAAATCTCCACTTTCCCTTCCACATTTGTCGTCTTTTGATTTTGTCAATTTGCATTCTTTGCGCATATCACCACCTACTGGGCAGGGAGGAGAATTTATAGTACAAAAAGGACTTAAATATTGATCTGTGTCTCACCCACACCTATCATTTCACTTCTGAAGACATGGATTAAACCACTGGAGTCGTATGGATTACTTTTATGCTGCCTTTATGTGCTTTTTGGAGCTTCAAAATTCTGGTCACCATTCACGTGCATTGTAAGGACCTACAGAGCTGAGATATTCTTCTAAAAATCTTCATTTGTGTTCTGCAAAAGAACGAAAGTCACATCTGGTATGGTGTGAGGGTGAGTAAATGATGAGAGACTTTTCATTTTTGGGTGTACTGTCCCTTTAAGAAAGGAAACGTCTGTGAACAAATTTGGCTACTCAAATACAAATGATCGACGTATGTCGATAATCTGTAATATGCATCTCTGATGGTTCCTCCCCCATTCAGTTATTATGATTTGTCATAACCGTGTTGGAACTATATCTGTTTTATATATTTGTTTGTAACAACACAAAGCACATTTTTAGGTTGCAAATATCTCATAAGTACAGTTAAAGCTTTATCTGAGACATGCATACATGTAAAGCAAAGCAGTCACAGTTGTTAGCTGTCTGTCTCTCTGCCTCCACAGACAGCTCGTTAATTTGCACAACTTGGATATTTTCTTTCTCTATAGTATATGTATATATTAGCGATGTGACATGACCCTCGTGGGCCGCGGGACGGTTTTGTGTCTGGCTGGCCGTGGGAAAAAGAAGCCCGGTCTTTTCACAGCTGCACACCACCAACGGAGCCCCCCCCCCTCAGCTCACGACTCCCCCCGAATCCCAACTCCCTCTCTTCCATTCAGCACACAGCCTGTCCCCTTTCAGAGCGCCCCCGTCCAACCCCCCCTTCATCAGCCTTCATAAATACATCTCATTATTCAAGCTCTAGTTTGCATAGAAATGTTGGAGCGGGCCTGAACAGCACAAACCTCACATGAGCTCATCTTACGAACATAAACGCAGCTGTGTGTGCATTCAGAAACACAAATATAACAACAATAAAACGGCATAAATAACATTATTATAACACAATGCATATATCTGATCCTGACCATTCTTGAACAACGCTTTTTAATTTACTGACATATCAGAACTATTTCGTTCTCATAATATGCTAATTTGTTATCACAACGATAATATTCAGAGTTGGTAAAACATTATAAAGACGGGACGTGTTGTATGTCGCTGGAAAGGTCTCAATTAGATGAATGTAATGAGCTTTACTCTTTTTGTCACATTTCTCCTTATTACTTCCCAAAGCATAAATATAATATAGAAAATGCCACATCATAACTTACAGCAGACTATCCCGATTCAAACGAGCCCAAACGCAACATAATATGATCAGCTGATCTTGAAATATTCCTTTAAGAGTGTGTGCAACAATACAAGAGGGACTCAACACATTCAACCTGTGTGTGTGTGTTTGTTTGTGTGTGTGTGTGTGTGTGTGTGTGTGTTGTGTGTTTTTGTGTGTGTGTGTGTGTGTGTGTGTGTGTGTGTGTGTGTGTGTGTGTGTGTGTGTGTGTGTGTGTGTGTGTGTTTGCATGTGTGTGTGCAATAAAGGGGAACTCTTATAATGCATTATTCTCTAAAGTATAGGGGAACTCTTATAATGCATTATACAGTAAAGTATAGGGGAACTCTTATAATGCATTATACATTAAAGTATAGGGGAACTCTTATAATGCATTATTCTCTAAAGTATAGGGGAACTCTTATAATGCATTATACAGTAAAGTATAGGGGAACTCTTATAATGCATTATACAGTAAAGTATAGGGGAACTCTTACAATGCATTATACAGTAAAGTATAGGGGAACTCTTATAATGCATTATTCTCTAAAGTATAGGGGAACTCTTATAATGCATTATACATTAAAGTATAGGGGAACTCTTATAATGCATTATTCTCTAAAGTATAGGGGAACTCTTATAATGCATTATACAGTAAAGTATAGGGGAACTCTTATAATGCATTATACAGTAAAGTATAGGGGAACTCTTACAATGCATTATACAGTAAAGTATAGGGGAACTCTTATAATGCATTATACAGTAAAGTATAGGGGAACTCTTATAATGCATTATACAGTAAAGTATAGGGGAACTCTTATAATGCATTATTCTCTAAAGTATAGGGAACTCTTATAATGCATTATACAGTAAAGTATAGGGGAACTCTTATAATGCATTATACAGTAAAGTATAGGGGAACTCTTACAATGCATTATACAGTAAAGTATAGGGGAACTCTTATAATGCATTATTCTCTAAAGTATAGGGGAACTCTTATAATGCATTATACAGTAAAGTATAGGGGAACTCTTATAATGCATTATACAGTAAAGTATAGGGGAACTCTTATAATGCATTATACAGTAAAGTATAGGGAACTCTTATAATGCATTATACAGTAAAGTATAGGGGAACTCTTATAATGCATTATACAGTAAAGTATAGGGGAACTCTTATAATGCATTATACAGTAAAGTATAGGGGAACTCTTATAATGCATTATACAGTAAAGTATAGGGGAACTCTTATAATGCATTATACAGTAAAGTATAGGGGAACTCTTATAATGCATTATTCTCTAAAGTATAGGGGAACTCTTATAATGCATTATACAGTAAAGTATAGGGGAACTCTTATAATGCATTATACAGTAAAGTATAGGGGAACTCTTATAATGCATTATACAGTAAAGTATAGGGGAACTCTTATAATGCATTATACAGTAAAGTATAGGGAACTCTTATAATGCATTATACAGTAAAGTATAGGGGAACTCTTATAATGCATTATACAGTAAAGTATAGGGGAACTCTTATAATGCATTATTCTCTAAAGTATAGGGGAACTCTTATAATGCATTATACAGTAAAGTATAGGGGAACTCTTATAATGCATTATTCTCTAAAGTATAGGGGAACTCTTATAATGCATTATACAGTAAAGTATAGGGGAACTCTTATAATGCATTATACAGTAAATTATAGGGGAACTCTTATAATGCATTATTCTCTAAAGTATAGGGGAACTCTTATAATGCATTATTCTCTAAAGTATAGGGGAACTCTTATAATGCATTATACAGTAAATTATAGGGGAACTCTTATAATGCATTATTCTCTAAAGTATAGGGGAACTCTTATAATGCATTATTCTCTAAAGTATAGGGGAACTCTTATAATGCATTATACAGTAAATTATAGGGGAACTCTTATAATGCATTATTCTCTAAAGTATAGGGGAACTCTTATAATGCATTATTCTCTAAAGTATAGGGGAACACTTATAATGCATTATACTCTGAAGTATAAGGGAACTCTTATAATGCATTATACAGTAAAGTATAGGGGAACTCTTATAATGCATTATACAGTAAAGTATAGGGGAACTCTTATAATGCATTATACAGTAAAGTATAGGGGAACTCTTATAATGCATTATTCTCTAAAGTATAGGGGAACTCTTATAATGCATTATACAGTAAAGTATAGGGGAACTCTTATAATGCATTATTCTCTAAAGTATAGGGGAACTCTTATAATGCATTATACAGTAAATTATAGGGGAACTCTTATAATGCATTATTCTCTAAAGTATAGGGGAACTCTTATAATGCATTATTCTCTAAAGTATAGGGGAACTCTTATAATGCATTATACAGTAAATTATAGGGAACTCTTATAATGCATTATTCTCTAAAGTATAGGGAACTCTTATAATGCATTATTCTCTAAAGTATAGGGGAACTCTTATAATGCATTATACAGTAAATTATAGGGGAACTCTTATAATGCATTATTCTCTAAAGTATAGGGGAACTCTTATAATGCATTATTCTCTAAAGTATAGGGGAACTCTTATAATGCATTATTCTCTAAAGTATAGGGGAACTCTTATAATGCATTATACAGTAAAGTATAGGGGAACTCTTATAATGCATTATACAGTAAAGTATAGGGGAACACTTATAATGCATTATACAGTAAAGTATAGGGGAACTCTTATAATGCATTATACTCTGAAGTATAAGGGAACTCTTATAATGCATTATACTCTGAAGTATAGGGGAACTCTTATAATGCATTATACAGTAAAGTATAGGGGAACTCTTATAATGCATTATACAGTAAAGTATAGGGGAACTCTTATAATGCATTATACAGTAAAGTATAGGGGAACTCTTATAATGCATTATACAGTAAAGTATAGGGGAACTCTTATAATGCATTATACTCTGAAGTATAGGGGAACTCTTATAATGCATTATACTCTGAAGTATAAGGGAACTCTTATAATGCATTATACAGTAAAGTATAGGGGAACTCTTATAATGCATTATACTCTGAAGTATAAGGGAACTCTTATAATGCATTATACTCTGAAGTATAAGGGAACTCTTATAATGCATTATACTCTAAAGTATAGGGGAACTCTTATAATGCATTATACTCTAAAGTATAGGGGAACTCTTATAATGCATTATACAGTAAAGTATAGGGGAACTCTTATAATGCATTATTCTCTAAAGTATAGGGGAACTCTTATAATGCATTATCTCTAAAGTATAGAACTTGCATTATACAGTAAAGTATAGGGGAACTCTTATAATGCATTATTCTCTAAAGTATAGGGAACTCTTATAATGCATTATACTCTAAAGTATAGGGAACTCTTATAATGCATTATACAGTAAAGTATAGGGGAACTCTTATAATGCATTATTCTCTAAAGTATAGGGAACTCTTATAATGCATTATACAGTAAAGTATAGGAACTCTTATAATGCATTATTCTCTAAAGTATAGGGGAACTCTTATAATGCATTATTCTCTAAAGTATAGGGAACTCTTATAATGCATTATACAGTAAAGTATAGGGAACTCTTATAATGCATTATACAGTAAAGTATAGGGGAACTCTTATAATGCATTATTCTCTAAAGTATAGGGGAACTCTTATAATGCATTATACTCTAAAGTATAGGGGAACTCTTATAATGCATTATACAGTAAAGTATAGGGGAACTCTTATAATGCATTATTCTCTAAAGTATAGGGGAACTCTTATAATGCATTATACAGTAAAGTATAGGGGAACTCTTATAATGCATTATTCTCTAAAGTATAGGGGAACTCTTATAATGCATTATACAGTAAAGTATAGGGGAACTCTTATAATGCATTATACTCTAGGTTGACCTCTCATTTCTGTAAACAGTGACAATGATGTTTGTTAATGTTCTTCACCTTCAGAATAATGAATAAAGAACAAAACTTGTCAACCAAAGAGTTTAAACTTCGTGGTTTTGTTCATTTAAATAATCAGATAAACCATCCATACATAATTAATCAGTCAGTATATTGTTGTATATATGACACATATATTAATATACAGGTTGCAGGGTGTTCTAGTAGCCCATCTGTGTGTTTTGACAGCTGATTATCTCCTTTATGAAACCGATTTGATGGTGTTAGTGGGTTAAACTGATTATTTTACCTGTCTTGATAGCACTGCAGATGATACGTGCTCAGAGACGTCTGGATTGCTGTCCCTTGTGACAAATGCTGAAATGAAAGAGATAGAGAAAACATGAGCATGAATCCATCATTTAGCAGTGCACATCACTTCCTGCCAAAACTATGGGGCATCAACAGGGTTTTCTCCGGTGCTATTAAAATGTTATTTTCATCAGGACTCTGTGCAATAAGAATAATTATCCTTAAATTGAATAACGTTCCTTATTTAAAGAGGAATTTTACCTGATATGTTCCTGAAACACATTAGGCAACTATATTAAAATGTTTGTGGTGCATCATGTTTTAACATAACAAAGAACAATAACAGTGATATTACGTTGGCTTCACGCTTTAACTTAATTCAAAAGTCATCTCACTGCGACTCTCGTGACATAAAGGAGAATAATCATGGATGAAAAATAATGTGGAATCCGCTTCCAATGAATCACACATTGTTGCTAAGCTACAAAGCAAGCATGCTAAATTCAAAATTCACCTCCAAATGCTTCATGCCACAGACTTTTACCATAACAGCATTTACATTAAGCTGTAGAATGCATAAAAACCTTGTATATACCACCTTGTGTATTTAACATCCATCCAGGCTGTTACTAGCTTTAAGATCTAAGGTCTATTTTCTGTAACACAGCATTGTTTTTGGAGCATGCATCTTACTTATATAGTGATGTGAGAACTGAGTGATTTGATGTAAAACAATCCTTGAATCTAAACAGTCCTTAATTCCCTTTATGCACAAATCCTGTTAAATCCATCAAGGTGAGACACTCAGTGTTCCTGACACATAGAAATAACTCCAATAATTCCATATCTACAGTATGCACTGGAGTTGTAAGTCCAGCTTAGTTTGCATCACTTTTAGCATGTTTTAATGTAGATATTGCATGAAACAAATCTCCTCAGCAAAACTGCTGCTTTAAAAGCCATATGACAGAAAGCCACAGTTAACCGCCTCGCGCCAGATTATGCAACAATTGCAATCGTGCACAAAAGAACGATACCGTCATGTGTATCCAGAATACTAAAGGCACGACCAATACTAGTGTCAAAGGCCCGGACAGTAACAGTCATCCACCAAATAGCATGCATGCATGATCTCCCTGTAAGGAGTGATGCACAGTGGCGACCTGCATGCTGCATACCCTCTCGCTGGAAATATAATGCGTACTTAATGGATTCTACCGACATTTCTATTATAAACCAGTATAAAGCATGCATTCTGTGCCACATGCACTATCGTAAATGCCTCTGTATCACGATGCACGCGCTCGGTTCTCATGCGAGCTCGCGCAGTGTCTCTCCAGTAGCGCACGCGAGCCCCTCGGTTCTCCGCCCGCGCGCTCCGGCGCTGCTCCGCGGGCTCTGCGGTTGACGAAGCCAATGGCATTAGTTTCTACTTTCGGTTCTCTAGCTTTATGATATGGATAAACTCATACAGCTAGATAACCAAAGACAAAAACTAACCCGTGCGTCTTAAAGGGGCCGCGGCGCTCAGGATGGTGACCGTGTTCGTGGTCACATGGTGCGCGTGCCTCATCACTGAGTGTGGCCTGAACACATGCATGACTTTCCAGGAGGATTGCACTTCAAATGAGCTCAATGCTGACTTACAATGACCCCCATATAGCTAGTGCTTAGAAAGGAGTTTGTATGAGGAATTATTAACATGTGCATTTTATATTATTTATTAGTTAATATATCAAACTGTTGGTTAATGCACATGCCAATTAAGCGATAGGCATGTATAATTCAAACTGATTGCAATAACATACCTTACTTTCTGGTGTTCAAATCATTTGGTTCATTCCTCACCATCAGATTAAGTTCAGGCAACACCAGTCATGCCCAGAACATTGTGTGGAGATGCTGAGTATCATCAGACCAGCATCTGATGCAGAAACAGCAAGTGTCCTCATTACAAATGAATAGACCAGCCCTCAATTGATATGACCCCGCCCCCTTCACTCTCTCTCTCTCTCTCTCTCTCTCACTCTCATTTTATCATGTGTCATATTTCCATTGAAGCCCAAATAAACTCTATGAATAGCATTCGTTACCATGACAATCAGATTACTGCAATGAATGTGGTTTTGAAATGACAATGACCATGCAGTGCAACTTTGAATCGCGTGCACTGAATATAAATATAACTGACACAACCCTCCAAATAACTCAAGACAAGAGCATACAAGCACGAATCATCCAAGAACGAGCAGTTCCAATGATGCTGATTAATCCGATTCATTTCTCATTTTAAACAGGATCAGGTTCATTTACAGAAGGCTTTAACCGCGCCAGTTGCATGCATGTTATGTGTTGGCTCTATTTCTATGTAATATGTCAGATCACGTCATCAAACAAATTGGTTTGCATCCATCCATAATGAAAACCTTCCTGGTGTCTATTTGGCTCTCCGTGATGGAATGCACCATTCCCGCATTATGCATTACTGAAGCAGTGCATATAATAATGCATAATGCAAAGCGTGCATTATTTGAATCAGCGCGTGCTTAAAGGTTATAACAGCTCTAGACATTAAACAAATACTTCAGATTCATCCAAACTAATAATAACGTGATTCGATGTTGTTTGTTTCCATTATTTAACATTTTGCAAATGCACCAGTGGAGGAAACTGTTTATACCCTTGATCATTTTATTGCAATTGTGTTTACACCTTTTGTCAGACCCCAATTTGACCCCAATAACTTCAGCATAAAACACATATTAAATAGTATAATATATCTGGAACTGAATTAAATACATTTCTACCTCTCCCTGTTCTAATATAAAATAATCTTCCTCGTTGTCTTTATAGCTAATAGTCTCGATTTCTTATATATATAATATATACAATATAAATAAATATTATTTATTTATTTACAAATATTATTAAATACAATAATAATTTTTAAATATATAATTTGAATTGAATTATATAGATATCAAATATATACAATATTTATTTTAATTATAAATAATATTAAAATATTATTTATTTATTTACAAATTTTATTAAATATAATAATAATTTTAAAGTATATAATTTATATATATATATATATAATTAATTTTTTAACCGTTTAATTTTCTCTTTTTTATTATTGTTTTGCTGTTTTCGTTGTGACGTTGACCTTGTGCTTCATTTCTGGTGTTTTCAGAACATCGGAGGAAAATCCGGTAGAATTATTTATCGATAAATCAGTTAATAATCAAGTTTCTTGTTTATTTTGCCACCGAAACTGACTCGTTTTGAGTCTGTGAATTTCGTTCAGATTTTACAGAATTATTGACACGAAATGCACTTTGTTTTGTGGTGCTTTTAAATACACAGTTCCTAAATAAATAGAAAATAAAATAATAATTAGGCTTCTCGGAACCGATTCCTGTAACAGCGATCAAACTTCTCGTGACGTTTTAATGAAGATATACGTTTTAAAGCACATATATAATATCGATGTAAAGCCCAAAACATTAACAAAAGTAAATAATATATATATATATTTTATTCCTTATA
>NC_068281.1:2105173-2127673 GCF_025860055.1 Xyrauchen texanus
TAATAAATGCTCACCGTATATCCTCAGCCCAAACCCCTTAAATGAAAGTGACAGAGGAAAGTTCGAACAGGAGCATCTCTGCAGCAGCCTGACACTGTGTGCATGGACAAATCTAAACGTTGCTCAAAGCGTGCCTTCATTCAGGTCCGTTCGTTTTTGTTCAAGCTCTGCGTGCACGAGACTCTTCCCTCTCATTCATTCACAGCCTTTATCGGGGTTCGTCCGTCTGCAAACAAGCGCCGCGCGCGAGAGCTGAAAGAATGATGGACTGAGCGCGAGAGGATGAAATAGAGAGCAGGCAGCACAAAGCGACCTACCTATTCCCAGCAAATAATGAACATTGCAGTAGAAAATAGTAGTTTGTGCGCGTTGCCAGGGAATACTGTGCGATTAATCAATGCAACTCTCGTATGATCCGTAGTTTGTTAAAGCCATGTAATGAATGAATGCATCATATTGCACTAGCTATTAAATGCTTTCTTCATTATGAACTGTTTCCTTTGACCTTATACAGACTTCATGCATTCAGTGACACATTTTAGTTCATGCATTCCCTGGGAATCAAACCCAATTACTTTATGACCTCAAAACACACGTCTGTGCGCTATATAAGCCCATATTGCAGATTTTGCCTGAACTGTGTACAGTAACATATGCATTACAACAATATGCATTGCAAATCCATTGCAATAGCTTTTTAAACCAGATGCATTGACCAAACACCTCTAACATGTTAGTGAAACTCACAGATGCACACAGAATTGCGCGCATTTCCATTTTCTGCTGATAGAATGACACAGAGAGTCGTGCACGCGTCATGTGTGTAAGGACACACGTGTCGAGCTGATGCATGACTCCCGATGTTGAATAACCCACCAGCATGAGCGCGAGCGCCGGTTGGTCGGTGTCGGTGTGTCGTGTGTGATTCAGACTCTGCGCGCGCCGCATTCAAACCGGTTGTATAACGTGAACGCGAACAGCGCGCGCAATCGCTCATGACAGATGCATTACAGAAATTAAATCAATATATAATCGATTTGCAGTGTTATATGAAATGTCAACGAATTCAACAGAATAGATAACATGTAGCAATGCAAAAAAAAAAAGTTTGAGGATTTGCACATTTTTTTAAGAATAATTTCTTCAACAATTTAATTGCAATAATTTTACATTATATTTGTGATTATAATTTTGCAGTTTATTTGCGATTATTATCGTGATAATCAACAGTTAATCGAGATTTTATTTCTGTAATTTTAGACTAGGATAGTAAAACAAAAAACATTTTTTTTATTTATTTTAAGACCATTTTCAAAGACAGCGGGTCATCTAAACAAATATTGCCTGCAAACGTGCATTCTTCAGTTTAGTTCTATTCTATTCTAACGGTCAATAAGGTTAACAAAAGTCATTAAATAAACCAATAAATAACGTTGCGCTTTCAATTAATATTCTAGATTCATTTTAGAGTTATTTTGCTTTCAGGACGTCCATCCAACACAGCTTTTAATCACGCGGCATTGATTTGTAATTTTATAATTATATATATCATAATGCGATGTGCAGAAATCAAACTGAAGGTCTAAGAATGGATCAGCAGATAAATTGTGTTGAAAATACACACGCAGAATGAATGAGAGACAGAGAGAATCCGTGAAACCGGTGACGTCATAGGCTGCTGTAGCCTATATTTAAATGACTTAGGGAGGGCTGTTATTAATTAATATTGTTATATATCTTTATACCTCATTTTTAGAAGTCATACATTTCAGGGTTTGTGTCTTTGCGATATTTTAAAGATATTATGTTTTAATAACTAAACATATTTATTACCGTTAAAAGAAAAAGATCATAATAAATCTCCATCCATCCATCGTCAACCACTTATCCTGTGTACAGGGTCGTGGGGGGCTGGAGCCTATCCCAGCTAACATCGGGCGAAAGGCGGGTGACACCCTGAACAGGTCGCCAGTAATATAATAAATCTCCTTTTAACTAAAATGTTTCGACATTTAAACACACATATGAGCATATAAAGAAATAAAACTGTAGGACTATAATTAAGTCAGTTATCATTATGCGGGTTGTTATTGAGACGTGACGTCATTACCATTTTCAAATGTTTGAATTCGTTCGAAAAATCTTCATAATGTGAATCAGAATTCTTCAATCTTTTATTTTCGAATCTGAAAATTCGATGATTGTTTAAAAATCACAAGGTCGAAAAATTAAAGTGACATGACGATTATTTATTTTTCATAATAGGAGAGAATTTATTTGAATTATTAATTATTTTATTTCACGTCCTTTTATGATACAACATGAAAAATAAGTCGATGTCCAGTAATACGGGCTAATAATCATGTTTTGTCCTCTGAATATTTGAAATTGACTAAAGAACAAAAAATAATATATTTAAACACACGCACACACACATACTCACTCTCTTTCTCTCTCTCTCTCTCACACACACACACACTCTCTCTTTTTCTCTCTCTCTTTCTCTCTCTCACACACACACACTCTCACTCACTCTTTTTCTCTCTCTCACACACACACACACACGCATATATTCACATTCACACTCACACACACACTCTCTTTCTCTCTCTCTCTCTCTTTCTCTCTCACACACACACACTCTCACTCACTCTTTTTCTCTCTCTCTCACACACACACACACTCTCTCTTTTTCTCTCTCTCTTTCTCTCTCTCACACACACACACTCTCACTCACTCTTTTTCTCTCTCTCACACACACACACACACGCATATATTCACATTCACACTCACACACACACTCTCTTTTTCTCTCTCTCTCTCTTTCTCTCTCACACACTCACACACACACACACACTCTTTTTCTCTCTCTCTCTCTTTCTCTCTCACACACACACTCTCACTCACTCTTTTTCTCTCTCTCACACTCACACACACACACACACTCTTTTTCTCTCTCTCTCTCTTTCTCTCTCACACACACACTCTCACTCACTCTTTTTCTCTCTCTCACACACACACACACGCATATATTCACATTCACACTCACACACACACACACACTCTCTCTTTTTCTCTCTCTCTTTCTCTCTCTCACACACACACACACACTCTCTCTTTTTCTCTCTCTCTTTCTCTCTCTCACACACACACACACACACTCTCTTTTTTTCTCTCTCTCGCTTTCTCTCTCACACACACACACTCTCACACACTCTTTTTCTCTCTCTCACACACACACACATATATTCACATTCGCACTCACACACACACACACACTCTCTCTTTTCTCTCTCTCTCTCTCTCTCTTTCTCTCTCACACACACACACACTCTCACTCGCTTTTTTTCTCTCTCTCACACACACACACACTCACTCGCTCTTTTTCTCTCTCTCACACACACACACTCTCTCTTTTTCTCTCTCTCTCTCTCTTTCTCTCTCACACACACACACACACTCTCACTCGCTCTTTTTCTCTCTCTCTCTCTCACACACACACACACACACACACATACATTAATCTGAAATATTACAATGCAAATAACACACACCTGCATCCTATTTGAGCTTTAAACACACACATCACAATAAACACCCGTTTAACCGGCAGGGTCGCCCCTCTCATGTTCCCCTGTGTAGATCTGAACACCTGTAATCTCCACTCCCTGTTTTTAATCTGTGTATTCTAATAACAAGCCCATGTGGAATTAAAGAAACAAATCATCCCAAAAAACAGAAATGGATTTAGTTGCTTTATGAAAGTTAGTGGCACATGTTTGCTGAAGTAACTCTCCTGGTGTACAAAGGGCAAACATGAAAATTCAGTCATTATTTACTCACCCTCATGTTGTTCCATACGCATGTTAGGCTGGATGATAGTCTGATAACTGTCTGACATCACCTTTTGTGTCCTACACAGATCAATGTCTTACAGGTTTGGAACAACTTGAGGGTGAGTAAATGATGTCTGAATTTTCATGTTCGCCCTTTAGAGAGTTATTATTATTTTAACATCATAAAGC
Source organism: Xyrauchen texanus (assembly GCF_025860055.1). Taxonomy (NCBI): domain Eukaryota; kingdom Metazoa; phylum Chordata; class Actinopteri; order Cypriniformes; family Catostomidae; genus Xyrauchen; species Xyrauchen texanus. Next base: position 2,109,199 of record NC_068281.1, read on the forward strand.
AACAACATCTATTCACACTACTCACTCATTAGTGCACACTGGATACTCCACATATTATTGTAACCAATCACAACTCATGATTCAAATTATTACAATGTATATATGCACCTGATACTGCTCTTTACACAGACAGACAGACAGACAGACAGACAGGTGAGCATTTATGAAACATATCCTGCAAATCTGGATGACACCGTTCTCCTGTTCATATATGAGCTAGACAGACACACAGACAGATAGATAGACAGACAGATAGATAGAATGATAGACAGACAGACAGACAGATAGATAGAATGATATACAGATAGACAGACAGATAGATAGAATGATAGACAGACAGACAGACAGACAGACAGACAGATAGATAGAATGATATACAGACAGACAGACAGACAGACAGATAGATAGAATGATAGACAGACAGACAGACAGATAGATAGAATGATATACAGACAGACAGATAGATATACAGACAGACAGACAGATAGATAGAATGATAGACAGACAGACAGATAGACAGATAGATAGATAGATAGATAGATAGATAGATAGATAGATAGATAGATAGATAGATAGAATAGATAGAATGATAGACAGACAGACAGACAGACAGATAGAATGATAGACAGACAGACAGATAGATAGACAGAGAGACAGATAGACAGACAGACAGACAGACAGACAGAGAGACAGATAGACAGACAGACAGACAGACAGACAGACAGAGAGACAGATAGACAGACAGACAGACCAATAGACAGACAGACAGATAGAATGATAGACAGACAGATAGATAGAATGATAAACAGACAGACAGATAGATAGACAGAGAAACAGATAGACAGACAGATAGAATGATATACAGACAGACAGACAGACAGACAGATAGATAGACAGACAGATAGATAGAATGATAGACAGACAGACAGATAGACAGATAGATAGATAGAATGATAGACAGACAGACAGACAGACAGATAGAATGATAGACAGACAGACAGATAGATAGACAGAGAGACAGATAGACAGACAGACAGACAGACAGACAGAGAGACAGATAGACAGACAGACAAACAGACAGACAGACAGAGAGACAGATAGATAGACAGACAGACAGACCAATAGACAGACAGACAGATAGAATGATAGACAGACAGATAGATAGAATGATAAACAGACAGACAGATAGATAGACAGAGAAACAGATAGACAGACAGATAGACAGACAGACAGACCAATAGACAGACAGACAGATTGATAGAATGATAGACAGACAGACAGATAGATAGACAGACAGATAGACAGACAGATAGAATGATAGACAGACAGATAGACAGATAGACAGACAGACATACAGATAGATAGACAGACAGATAGATAGACAGACAGATAGAATGATAGACAGACAGATAGATAAATAGATAGATAGATAGATAGATAGATAGATAGATAGATAGATAGATAGATAGATAGATAGATAGATAGATAGATAGATAGATAGATAGATAGATAGACAGAGAGACAGACAGATAGATAGACAGACAGATTTGATAGGCAGATAGACAGACAGATAGATAGATAGATAGATAGATAGATAGATAGATAGATAGATAGATAGATAGATAGACAGAGAGACTGACAGATAGATAGATAGACATATAGACAGACAAATAGACAGACAGACATACAGACAGACTGATAGACATACAGATAGGCAGACAGATAGACAGGCAGACAGACAGACACTTGCTGTTATCCATCATTTTAAACTTCCAAAAAAATAATAAATAAATAATAAACAAAAACTTTTGAAACATAAATGGAGTAATTCTCATGTCACAATGAGAGTTCTTTAAAATCTCAGTTTTGCCAAAGTCTGGAGCTCGTCTGATGTTTGTCTGATGTTTGTCTGATGTTTGTCTGATGTTTGTCTGATGTTGGTCTGATGTTTGTCAGATGTTTGTCTGATGTTTGTCTGATGTTCGTCTGATGTTTGTCTGATGTTTGTCTGATGTTCGTCTGATGTTCGTCTGATGTTCGTCTGATGTTCGTCTGATGTTCGTCTGATGTTGGTCAGATGTTCGTCTGATGTTGGTCTGATGTTTGTCAGATGTTTGTCTGATGTTTGTCTGATGTTCGTCTGATGTTCGTCTGATGTTTGTCTGATGTTTGTCTGATGTTCGTCTGATGTTCGTCTGATGTTTGTCTGATGTTCGTCTGATGTTGGTCTGATGTTTGTCAGATGTTCGTCTGATGTTGGTCTGATGTTTGTCAGATGTTTGTCTGATGTTGGTCTGATGTTTGTCAGATGTTTGTCTGATGTTTGTCTGATGTTCGTCTGATGTTCGTCTGATGTTTGTCTGATGTTTGTCTGATGTTCGTCTGATGTTCGTCTGATGTTTGTCTGATGTTCGTCTGATGTTGGTCTGATGTTTGTCAGATGTTCGTCTGATGTTGGTCTGATGTTTGTCAGATGTTCGTCTGATGTTGGTCTGATGTTTGTCTGATGTTTGTCTGATGTTCGTCTGATGTTCGTCTGATGTTCGTCTGATGTTCGTCTGATGTTCGTCTGATGTTTGTCTGATGTTTGTCTGATGTTTGTCTGATGTTCGTCAGATGTTCGTCAGATGTTTGTCTGATGTTCGTCTGATGTTTGTCTGATGTTTGTCTGATGTTCGTCAGATGTTCGTCAGATGTTTGTCTGATGTTTGTCTGATGTTTGTCAGATGTTCGTCTGATGTTCGTCTGATGTTTGTCTGATGTTTGTCTGATGTTTGTCTGATGTTCATCTGATGTTTGCCTGATGTTTGTCTGATGTTTGTCTGATGTTTGTCAGTGACCTCACACGTGTCTCCTCTAGAGTTTCAGACGTGATCTCAATAATGTCTCAAAGTCACCTCAGATTTGCCACGATACTAAAGTCAAACAAACCTGACAAGATTTTACAATCATTTTAGTTTAACACACAAACTCATTTCCCTAAACCGCAGATGTACATGTCAGTGTAGTAAAGCATCGTTAATGCAAACATGATCGTATAAACTCACAGAGTGCTGGTGTCTGACGGAGCTGATGTGAGCTGTCTGGAGTCCTCGAGCAAATCTCAGTGTTTCCCGCAGCTCTCGTCTTTTAATTGAACGCAGGCGGAGCAATATGTTAATGAGGGGTGACACTCACTCATGCATCATAATAGCAGGGGTCACATTAATGTCTGTGTTCCAGACGATTCATACGGTCAAGTTCAAGCTCAAGTCTGAGTCTTCACAGCCGACCACCAACACCAACCACTGGTGCTCATTTACCTTCCATCCATAGTCTTGAGACAGTTTATCTGATTAATGAACAGATATTACAGAACTGTCATAATAACAGCATTGTGTCAAATGTACAAACTGTAGTAGTTAAAGACAATTCATATGAAATCTTTACAGCAATAAGAGTTTTTGGGTGGTAAAGGTGTTTAATGGTTTAATTTGCATATTGTGAATTTGATGTGATATTTGGCCTCGACACTGTCCATGAGATTCACTCGTTTAATATCACATCTTTCATCAAGCCTGTTGACTCATTAATATTAAATGATGCGTATATGTTAATGAGTGTGTGTGTGTGAGAGAGTTGTGATTGATGAACTAACACACACACACACACACACACAGACACACACAAACTCACATGCAAACACACACACACACACAAACACACACAAACTCACATGCACACACACACACACACACACACACACACACACAAACTCACATGCACACACACACACACACACACACACAAACTCACATGCACACACACACACTCACATGCACACACACACACACACACAAACTCACATGCACACACACACAAACTCACATGCACACACACACACACACACACACAAACTCACATGTACACACACACACACAAACTCACATGCACACACACAAACTCACATGCACACACACACAAACTCACATGCACACACACACAAACTCACATGCACACACACACACACACACACAAACTCACATGCACACCACACACACACACACACAAACTCACATGCACACACACACACACACAAACTCACATGCACACGCAAACTCACATGCACACACACACACACACACACACAACTCACATGCACACACACACACACACACACACAAACTCACACGCAACACACACACACACACACACACAAACTCACATGCACACACACACAAACTCACATGCACACACACACACACACACACACACACACACACACACACACACACACACACACACATTAATGCATGTTTCCTCTCTGTAAGTGTTGATAATGTATTTGCTGTACATGTTTATGTGCTGTGATGCAGTTGCAACATGGAAATCTGATTGAACTCAAAGTCTCTTATAAAAGACTAAAATGAATGTTAGATTAAATAAATAAAAAAATACAAACAGTTTGAATAAAGCACATAATGTTGGTCTCTGCTGCGTGTGGGGTCGCTGTGTATCATCTGCTGTGATGTGATTCTTGATCGTGGGAAAGACAGTTATCATATTGAGCGCTCAGTCGCTCGTCTCCTGTAACTGGCACGTTCACTTCCCTCTGCATTGTCCTGCTGCCGAATGATGTCTGGCTCCGTGACCTCCTGACCTCAGTCTGAATATATGTTTAATTTGGTTGGGAAACTCTGGGAACGCTCGGATCATAAGGACCTACAGCGCTGAGATATTCTTCTAAACATCTTCAAAATTGCAGATTGAAATAGTTATTGTTTCCCCTACTCCTTTTAAACAGTGTGTGATGTCACAGTATATTTCTGGCATATGAACCAGCGGAGTGTGTCGCGTTTATAGAGCGGTCGTTTACACACACTTTAAAAAAGCACCAATGCTTAATTAGTGACATCACCGCAGGAGGTGTGACCCAACAACAGCTCTTCACAGGAGAACATCACACCACTAATCACAGGTCAGTTGCCCTGTTGATCTGCGGGGTCAGAGGTCAAGCCTTGATGGACTCTTGGGCTGTGTTCTGAATGGAATACTGGCTCACTACATACTGCATACTGTGCAGTAAACACTGTCTGAAAATATAGTGTCCATCATTCCACAAAAGTTCTGAAATGTGTGTGAGTGTCTGTCTGTCTGTCTGTGGGAGTGTGTGAGTGTATGTGTGTCTGTCAGTCTGTGTGTGAGTGTCTGTCTGTCTGTGTGTGTGTGTGTGTCTGTCTGTTTGTATGTGGGAGTGTGTGTCTGTCTGTCTGTCTGTGTGTGGGATTGTGTGTCTGTCTGTCTGTATGTGGGAGTGTGTGTCTGTGTGTCTGTCTGTCTGAGTGTGGGTGTGTGTGTCTGTCTGTCTGTATGTGGGAGTGTGTGTCTGTCTGTCTGTATGTGGGAGTGTGTGTCTGTCTGTCTGTATGTGGGAGTGTGTGTCTGTCTGTCTGAGTGTGGGAGTGTGTGTCTGTCTGTCTGTATGTGGGAGTGTGTGTCTGTCTGTCTGTATGTGGGAGTGTGTGTCTGTCTGTCTGTATGTGGGAGTGTGTGTCTGTCTGTCTGTATGTGGGAGTGTGTGTCTGTGTGTCTGTCTGTCTGTGTGTGGGAGTGTGTGTCTGTCTGTCTGTGTGTGGGAGTGTGTGTCTGTCTGTCTGTATGTGGGAGTGTGTGTCTGTGTGTATGTCTGTCTGTGTGTGTCTGTGTGTGTCTGTCTGTCTTTGTGTGTGTCTGTGTGTCTGTCTGTCTGAGTGTGGGAGTGTGTGTCTGTCTGTCTGTATGTGGGAGTGTGTGTCTGTCTGTCTGTATGTGGGAGTGTGTGTCTGTCTGTCTGTATGTGGGAGTGTGTGTCTGTCTGTCTGTCTGTCTGTGTGTGGGAGTGTGTGTCTGTCTGTCTGTATGTGGGAGTGTGTGTCTGTCTGTCTGTGTGTGGGAGTGTGTGTCTGTCTGTCTGTATGTGGGAGTGTGTGTCTGTGTGTATGTCTGTCTGTGTGTGTCTGTGAGTGTGTCTGTCTGTCTTTGTGTGTGAGTGTCTGTCTGTCTGTCTGTGTGTGGGAGTGTGTGTATGTGTGTGTGTGAGAGTGTGTGTGTGAGTGTCTGTCTGTCTGTGTGTGTGTGAGTGTATGTGTGTCTGTCTGTATGTGGGAGTGTGTGTCTGTCTGTCTGTGTGTGTTTGTGTGTGAGTGTCTGTCTGTCTGTGTACATGTGTGAGTGTCTGTCTGTGTGTGTGTGTGTGTCTGTCTGTGTGTGGGAGTGTGTGTGTGTGTCTGTGAGTGCGTCTGTCTGTGTGTGTGTGTGAGAGTGTTTGTGTGTGAGTGTCTGTCTGTCTGTGTGTGTGAGTGTCTGTCTGTCTGTGTGTGTGTGTGTGTGTGTGTGTGTGTGTGAGTCTCTGTGAGTGTGTGTCTGTGTGAGTGTGTGTGTCTGTGTGCGTGTGTCTGTGTGTCTCTGTGTGTGTGTGTGTGTGTGTGTGAGAATCTCTGTGAGTGTGTGTGTGTGTGTGTGTGTGTGTGAGTGTGTGAATCTCTGTGAGTGTGTGTGTGTGTGAGTGTGAGCAAGTAAAACGGTTTCATATTCAAACGAGGCTTTAAGGTGAATTTGAGATGAATGCTTTAATCATTAAAAAATGCAGTACCTCCCAAACCTGAACCTGACCAATAGTGTGTTAAAATGTAGATTGTCTGAAGCAACCATGCCTTTTCTCGTCGCTTCTATGACTTTAGGCGATTTCCAATTGGAAGTGTGCATCCCTATGCCCTCCACACTCCGACGGGCAGAGCCCATGTAGTGCGAACTCAGGAGGGAGCAGGGCACTAGTGACTCATTATGTGGCTGTTTGGAACACACTTTGTGAAGGGAGCAATGAAATACAATGTTGTTATTGACCAATGCGTGACACAGATAGTTTAAGCCATTGCACACCGTCTCCAGGACGCGAGCCTTTGCAACATGCATGGCTTCTTTCATATCACTGCGAAGAGCCTGGACATAACTGTCATAGTTCACAACATCAGGATTGTCTAGAACAGTTTCAAATACCAGGTCAATGGGCAGCCGCGGAATCCTACCAAACATCAGCAGGAATGGGGCATAACCATTTGTTTCGTGGATGGTGCAATTGTAAGCAAAAGTTAGAGACTTGAGCATTTGCGGCCATTTGTGTTTGGTCTTTGCCGGCAGAGCACATATCAGATTTCCTAGTGTCCTCTTCATCCTCTCACAGGCTCCATTACCAATTGGATGATAGGGAGTTGTTCTAGATTTTTGTACCCCAGCAACATTCAACAGCTCAGCGATCAGGGCACTCTCAAAGTTAGCTCATCTGTCTGAGTGAATACGACCTGGGAAGCCACAGTTGATGCGCCACTGCTTTGGCAGACTGATTTGGACACAAGAAGGTATTAGCCATTTTTGTGAAGTGATCGGTTACAACAAGAGTGGAGTGGTGATGGTGAAGTGGTCTAAAGCACATAACTGGTAATACAGTAATCAGAAGGTCACTGGTTCGATCCCCACAGCCACCACCATTGTGTCCTTGAGCAAGGCACTTAACTCCAGATTGCTCCGGGGGGATTGTCCCTTTAATAAGTGCACTGTAAGTCACTTTGGATAAAAGCATCTGCCAAATGCATAAATGCAAATGTAAATGTAACAAGAACATCCACAGACCTGTTGGCTGAGTCCTCCGCTGACCAAAAGTCTATGCACACTAGTTTGAGTGGCTCACTGGTAATGATGTTCTCTAAAGGAGCCCGACCCTCAGGCTCTGGTGTCTTGCTGAATACACACTGACTGCAACACCTCACATACTCCCTCACATCCTTCTCTAAACCTTGCCAGTAGAACTTCTACCGAGAAAGATACAGAGTCCACTTTTGACCTTGGTGTCCTGCTTGATCATGAACGCCTTTCAACACCATGATTTTCACTGTGTCTGGCACAACATACAGGTAAGTTTTTCTCTTGGTGAAACTATTCTTTGAAACCCTGTACAACACACCATTCTTCATCACTAATTTTCCGCAGTGTTTCATACTGTCACGATTCCGTTGTTGTCTGCCCCGTGTTTCACTTGTCTTTGTCTAAAAACTACACTTCCCACAATTCCCGGATCTCATCACTGCCATCATTGTGTCATTGTTCGCACCTGTTTGTCGTTTGTGATCCTCCTGTGTCTGTGTATATAAACCCTGTTTATTCTCCACTCCTTGTCGTTCGTTGAATGTTCTTGTTCCCTCTTTTCTGGTGTTTGTTGATGCCTGTTGTCTTGCCTGCCCTGCCCTGCCTGCCTGTCTTGTTGTATTCATCCAGTTTCCATGTTCCTTCGATGTTCTCCTGTTTTAGTTTTGTTTTACCCATCGTGGTTATTTCCTTTGTTGCTGTCTGTTTACCCTCACCGTTGTTTAATAAAAACCGCACATAGATCCAACCCCTTGTCTGCCTCCTCCTGCATTCATAACACATACGTTTCAGAACAGCTGTTGGCTCATTCAATCATTCCCTCCTATTTGGTCTCCGTCCTCTCTCAACAAAAGATTGCTTGTGGAAGGTGAGGCACCAACAAGGCATGTGACTTGATACTTATATCACTATGCCTACATGAGTGCAGAACAGCTTCCACTTCCTGCTTTAACATCATACCAGGTAAGGAAACTTTAGCTGTATGGCAGGCAACAGCCACTTCTCCAGTATCAAAAGTAGACCAACGAAAAACATCTTGGACACAGTCTGTGCGCACAGCTGCAGCTTCTGCCAGCAATTTATCATAAGGGACTCTCGTCAAACGATGGAGTATGCTAGGGTGGACAAAGGGCTCTCGGCTCAGGGCATCAGCAACAACGTTTTTTTTTAACCTGGGATGTACTTAATGTCGAACTGGTAAGGTGCTAGTTTAGCAACCCATCTGTGTTCACAAGCATCCAGTTTAGCTTTGGACAGAATGTATGTTAACGGGTTGTTGTCTGTCCAAACTGTAAATTCCTGACCCCTAAGCCAATGATGGAATTTATTGCCAGATAGCCCATTTCATGGCGAAAAACTCCAATCTGTGCGCAGGGTATCGTGACTGAGTATAGGTAAGTGACTTGCTTGCAAAAGCAATAGGTCTAGCCATTGTTCCACCAGCCTGAACCTGGGACAAAACTGCCCCGAGCTCATTACTGAAGCATCCCATGAAAGCAAAAATGGCCCATCAAAATTTGGGTGGGCCAACATGACTTTTTCAAGTAAGGCTTGCTTCAATTGTACAAAAGCTCAACTACACTCCTCAGTCCAATCTGAAGCAGACAGATGTAAACGCTGTGTACTTTCGGTCATCTTCATGCAGGAGTGGTGGTGGCGTAGTGGGCTAAAGCACATACCTGGTAATCAGTCACTGGTTCGATCCCCACGGCCACCACCATTGTGTCCTTGAACAAGGCACTTAACTCCAGGTTGCTCCAGGGGGATTGTCCCTGTAATAAGTGCACTGTAAGTCACTTTGGATAAAAGCATCTGCCAAATGCATAAGTAACCGGAAGTGAGGTCCATGGTCGAGAAGTAAGCATTTCCACCCAATGCAGCAAGAGCATCTGTCTGATGGGGAAGCGGGTGAGCATCTTTGATTGTACGAGCATTAATCCAACGAAAGTCTGTGCATATTCTCAAATCCCCTGACTTCTTCCAAATTAAAACAAGAGGCGATGCAAACTCACTATTAGACTTTCGTATGATCTCATGGTCCTCCATCTCATTCAAAGCTTGCCGAAGTTTGTCATACTGATTTGGAACAAGGCGTCGATACGGCAATCAAAAGGGCTTGTCGATGAACAAAGCCTGTTGCCTTTCCACAGTCCAACTTGTGTCTGGAAAAGATAGAATGGTACTGCAAAATAAGCTGAATAGGTTTTGTTTTGCAGTCAGCAGACACGTCACAAGACTCCACATCCAAGTCATCTAAGCCTAAGTGACATTTACATTTTACATTTATGCATTTGGCAGACGCTTTTAACAAAGCGACTTACAGTGCCCTTATTACAAGGACAATCCCCCTGGAGCAAACTGGAGTTAAGTGCCTTGCTCAAGGACACAATGGTGGTGGCTGTGGGGCTTGAACCAGCATCCTTCTGATTACCAGATTACCAGTTATGTGCTTAGACCACTACACCACCACCACTCCCCTAGTCACGTAAGACTGCCGTGTCATCAGCAGCACATGAATCGTTCATTTCAGAGTCGACTGGTGTGCTTGGAGTGTCTGTTAAGCTCATCTCATCCTGTTTGTCAGATAAAACATCAGCTGTTCTCTGGACTTTTTGTTCTAAATCAAATAACCGACCATCAGAAAATTCAGAACAGTCAAAATCCTCTAAGGCCATGCAAGGAAAAGCATAAGCAAGCTTAGAATTTCTTTTCAAAGTCACTACTTTCTCAGAAGGGTTTATCACTTTAAGCAGAACCCATCCATCTTTGCGTATCCAAATGACTGTTTTTCATTCATTCTGCGCTGCCAGCTGAGATGTCATGATTGCTTTCCAGTTTCCCCCAGACTAAAGTTTCACTCATTGGCTTGAGTGACACTGCCTTTTTGATCTTTACAGTTCCTACTAAGTCAGGGACAGTACTGTTTTTCCATCTCTCCACATTGGCTAGCAGATCAATTACATTTACATTTATGCATTTGGCAGACGCTTTCATCCAAAGTGACTTACAGTGCACTTATTAAGTGCACTTATAAGATCATGGGGCTCATGGTGCAAGCCATTGACCCACTGTCGAGCATTGCTTTTGCCTCAACTTTTCCACCGGTAGTCACTGTGGTGTAGAACAGGTCACTATATGGCTGACATTTTTGTGTGTTTTGCAAGACAACTGTACATTCAGAACTATACTCTCCACATACACTTTTATATACCGATTCCAGATCATAATCTATCAATGATGGGGGATCATCATTTGGCCTTGCACTCGCCCCTCCACATGCAGGCCTAGTCGTTTCCCGTACGTGGAACAGCATCAGACTCGGGTATCATATTGACAGCTGTGCAAGCTTTGGCTTTAGGACACTCTGCACATGCATGACCAGCTTTGTAACAAAGAAAACACAAGTGATTTGCTCTGCAGTGAAAATGGGTGGTGTGGCCAACATCTCACATGGTAGAGTAGGCCTCACTCTATTTCTCTGCAACTTAAACTGATGTTGCACTGTCCCAGACTGATTTCTTGATTGTCAATGCTCCGAGACACGTTCCAACATTGCTAAGGTTCGTTCCATGGGCTCTTTAATCTGAGTTTGGGATAAAACAGATTCCTTGTATCAGTAGGCTGAACAGCAACCTCCTGTTTCAGAAGAGTAATGACTGGGGACACTATAGGCATAGAGATACCTCGCTTCTCTCTACCATACTCTTCCAACCGTGCATGAACATCAGCTGCTGTCCATTGTCCCACAGGTCCAGGGGCGCAGATGGCACTAGGGACGGGGGGGACATGACCCCCCCAGATTCATAGTGACCCGATTCGTCCCCCGCCCTCACTATCCCTACGAAAGGCGACAAAAATCGCAACACATTGTCACACCCAACTCGTCACATATGGATGCGTGGCGAGGACCCCTTGGCGTCACTTATTGACGCACTGGGTATACCTTTGGCGTCATTTTTCAACGTGCAGGGTAGTCCAATAGAACCGGAGCCTGTAGCGTTGAAATTTGACGTCTTGGGCTGCGAATGGGTCGAGAGTCGAGACTGCAATAAATAAAAATAAAAAGGAATAGGCTACAATAAATGATCTATGGCAGGGCTAGTATAATGGTGGCCCCCAGATCATCTTTATCTGGCCCTCCAACAGTTTTTTTATGTTTAAAAACCCTCACAATCTGATATCAAAGTGCCCTCTCAACAAAGGTTTAGCGCGTTCATAGGCAACCGCATTCATCGGTGAGTTTAACCGCATTCATCGGTGAGTTTAACAACTAGAAGTCTATCGGACTACCCTGCACGTTGAAAAATGATGCCAAAGGTATACCCAGTGCGTCAATAAGTGACGCCAAGGGGTCCTGGCGAAGCATCCATATGTGATGAGTTGGGTGTGAGAATGTGTTGGTAAAACAGAGGATTACGGCCCGCCGCTGCTTCAGAATCGGGTCGGGACAGACGCAGGCTGACACACAATAATAATCTACACCGGTCGGCGGTCACCATTACTTTGTATCCACATTCTCACTACATGCTGTTCTGTTGTCAATAAACACACGATGCCATCATGCCACCGACGTTTACACTCTATCTGTGTGTGTGCTACGACTCCTGAGTGACGTTCCGGGGTCCTATGAGGAGGTAGCTGCCTCAATCGTGCCTGTAGGAGCGGACCGGTAACCATAGTGATCATCTACCATCTATGACTGAGCTGAGTCGGTGATTTTCTGAACTGAGAAAAATCGACTGTAAATGCCACATAAAGGCAATGAAGAGACAAAAAACAATCACCTCGTTTTTTCAAAAACCAAACAATGTAAGTATCCTATGGCTGTTGACTTTCCCAGATGTGGCAGATTAGATTTGTTAAGGGGAATAGCTAGTCTGACAACAATGGCAAAAAGGCTTTTGCACTTAGCAAACACAGCAAAATGTGGAGACCATAACTATGCATTTAGGTGAGTGGACAGAGGCAAATAATGAATGAACATAAAAAGAATGGTTGGATAAATCAAACAATTTATCGTCGTCAGGAAATAATATTTTATCTTATCATTTAACCCATTGTACTGTATAAATTGACTGAGGTATGTTCACTGTCGTGTGTAAGCCACTATAAAAATAATTATAATAAGTAAATTTGTGTGGTGCAAGGTTTATGCAAACAACAAATAAAGGCCTAAACCTTTGACATCCTCTTATAGCAGGAAATCATGTTTTGTTTTATTGTACAGAGCAACGGAGGATATAGATTCTTAAATTATGGGCTATGAAAAACATTTCTTAATATGTCATACATCATTTGAAAGATATTTCTAATCTATAAATTGCAAAAACTTGTAATTAACACTTAAATTTAAAATTTTGAGTTATTCTTAGACATTTGAAATAGTAGTTTTAGCCATTAATTCTCAGGAATATGTTGTATTTCACATTGTTGTGAAATTCTATAGCGGTATAGAGGGTTAACTGAAATTATAAGATTTAAAATGTTATCCTCCTGGCCTGCAGGCAATTTCTGATGACAGTGAGGCAGACCCTAGTCAGTCAAGTGAGGATCTGCAGGAGGGCAGCCACAGTAGAAAAAGACAGCATGAGGAAGGAGAGACAGTAGAATTACAGACAGAAGAAGCAGGGACAGAACAACAAGGAGGGGCAGGAGGCAACACAGAGGGAGAGGATGTTGACATGATAATGACATATACAAAGCCAAATCAACCTGACCCTAAAGTTTTGCAAAAGCAAGTGATGAAAGACCGGACACTGACATTCCAAAAATCATGGTATGAGAAGTTTTGGTAGTTGATTGGCATACTAGTCAAATAACAGTCTGATCATGCATTGCTAGTGGTGATCAGGTAGGCCTTAGTTTACCTTTGTTCATTGTTGTTTATCCATGATTTCAAATAAGAATCCCCCAATGGCTTTTTAGTGCAAATCATTAGCCCGAATTAGGCAACGTAACTACTTGAGCACTAGTTAAAGCCCAAATTACGCAAAATAACGAATTGAGTTTAAATCATTTGCTGACAGCTTGGTCCCCCCCAGTTAAAAAATCCTATCTGCGCCACTGCACAGGTCTGCACTTGAAAATTAGGGAACGCTCTGGATCAGGACAATGTCTGATAAACATTACGGTGAGCTCACGGGACTGGTCGTCAATTTTCTTGTCCTGTCTCTTTAAACAGTCCTCAGCCATGTCCATGGCCCTATTTAGCCTCAGCCAATAATTAAAGGGGATCTCACCAGCATGTGGAAGGGTGCCACAAAAATTAGCTAATGGCATGCTAGAAAAAGCTGTCACTGAAATGTTGTTTCAACAAATCAAAAATAGGACTCGGACCTTTGCACAAATCAATAGAGGGGTACTATGCAAGCCCACCCTCACAACTTCCAGTGCCCGCCCCATTAGCCCACTCATGACTTCATCAGCTTGTTCTTCCATTGGCATCCCTGTTTTGGGCAAATAGGACAACACTTTGGCTTCCCACTCATGTATTGTATATGGCTCAGCTTGATTTTAGAACTCTGTTTAAGACAGACGAGTCTACATTAAGTGAACTACACACTTTAGACTCTAAACAGGAAGTTATGCTCGCCCCAATAGAGCGTCCCATTCGTTCTACCATCCCCACTATTAATTCCATCGACTCATTCCCTTCTCTAAAACTTGGTTGTTTCAGTCCACCTTCACTGAACTGGGTTTGAGGAGGACTTGAATTGTCATTTACATCTTGTACCATCTCGAAGGCAGACTATGGAGTAGATGTGACAGGAGTATAACCACCTCTAACTCTTCCAAAACTGTTCCCTGACTCCCTGTTCAATATTGACAATAGCAATGATGAATAAAAAGGATTACCCAAATAAAATAAAAAAAATCTCTCCTTTTCTTGATATGTAATGTTGTTGTTTTATAACTTCAGAAAGCACTTTGAGGAAGAAAAAATATATATATTCTCACTTCAGAGTTCAACGTTCAGTGAAAATGTGTTTGCTAAAATTTCAGCCTCCACAATAATACATTTCAATAGCGCTCAATCCTCAAAAATATTTTGTTTTTCGAAGTTCAATCTTCAAAAATATACAAAAGTTAAATCTTCAACGGCTATTGTTGTAAAATAAGTCAATGTTTCATTCAAATGGATACCACAATAACAACTTCGCTCCTCTCAGTGGTGAAACACGTTCATGTACTCCTCCTTGTGGTTAAAAGCGGTACTGCACCAAACCGATTATGGCGCGAACAGCTCTCGGCACCCACGATACGAACTCCTCACGGTCGCGGCACCACAGTAAACGGTTCCTAACTTCATATCGGCGTTGTATGTAATAATAGAGACCACCAACACCATCTCACGCCTTGGGTGGATCATTTAATGCTGTTAAACACATTCAAATGTGGTGATTCTTCACAGGTTTCACAGCATTCTTACAAAATGTTCCACCACAAACACTCTCTTGACTGGCGCGAAAATTAATGACCTAACCGGAACCAGTTCTCAACATGACACCAGCCAATGAACAGAGAGTGCGGGTCGATTATAATTAAAGGCCCATATACTTATAATAGACAAGGCAAGAGGAAAACATTATTTTTTTAATTATTCCAACAGAGAGACTCTTGTGCCCTCATGTGGTTACAATGTGAATTACACCAGAATTATTCCACTCAGAAGAGCCACAAGAACAACATTAGAGATCTTTCTTCAAAATGTACATAAAAGCATAATAAAAGTCTGGCCTATATTTTACTGAATGTGGCTGGACACTATTCATGTTAATGGACATCATTTCTAATCACCTTTTAGCTCTTTAAGAGTTAATTACAGTGATCATGCAGTGTGACATATTGATTATTAAAGGTACAAATAATCCAACAAAACAAAACACAATCATTTACTCAGCGTGATGTAGTTAATGATCAGATTATCATTTAAATCGTTTATTTTAGTGTTTCATTATTTGTAATTTTTTTTAACTATAAATGATTGACTTTTTTAATGATCTAAAATTATGGTTTTATTATTCCTTTATTGCTATTACTTGAATTGTATTTCTCTCATTGTGTTTCATTTTCATCAACATTTGACATTTTTAACCATAAATTATTTACCTTTTTATTATTTAAAAATATATTTTTTTCTTTTCTTATTTTATTAACGTTACTTGAATATTTATTTCTCTCATTGTGTTTCATTTTCATCATAATTTGTCATTTTTACGTTTTTATTATCTAATATATATCTATAAGATAATAATAAAAAATATATATATTAGATAAATAAAAAAGTAAAAAAGATATATTAGATTATTAAAAATTACAAATGTGTATATTTATATTAGATAAATAAAAAATTACAAATATATATATATATATTACATAATATAAAAAAGATATATTATATATATATTTTTTTATATATTTATATTAGATCATTAAAAAATGTAAACAAATTTATATATATAATATATTTGTATTTATTATATTTATTATATATATTATATATATATTATATAAATAAAGTAAAAAGATATATTAGATTATTAAATTAAAAAAAAAATTATATATATATTACATAATAATAAAAATATATATATTATCTATATTTTTTTCTATATTTATATTAGATAATTAAAAAATGTAAACAAATATATATATATATTAGAAGAAAAAAATATATATAGGATAAATAAAAAAGTAAAAAAGATATATTAGATTATTAAAAATTTTAAAAAATTATATATTTATATTAGATAATTAATTTTTTTAACATATATATATATATATATATATATATATATATATATATATATATATATATATATATATATATATATATATATATAGGATAATTAAGAAAGTAAAAAATATATATATATATATATATATATATATATATATATATATATATATATAGATCATATATAAAGTTAGAAATATATATATAATTAGGTAATAATTAAAAAATTAGAAAAATATATATATATATAGGTATATATATATATATATATATATATATATATATATATATATATATATTATAGATAATTAAAAAATACATATATATATATAATTTTATTTTCATAATTTGTTGAATGCTTCTGTAAAAATCGTGTGTTCATCTTATCCTGTAGATGGCGCTACTGCCTTTTTGGTGATTGGAGAAACAAGTGCACACAGAACATTACAGTGAGACACAGAATATAAAACAAGGTAAGAGTATAAATAGACAAATAATAGGACATATAACATAGATGGCGTATGTACATGTGCAAGTGGGAATGTATGTGTAAGTATATGCACAGTTATTTAATTAAATATGTGAATTTGCATATGTACATGAGTATTTATTTACATTATAGCACTATTGGAGAGTCCTGAAGGCAGTTTGATTGTTCATGTGGAAAATGGCCTGAGGGTATAAACGGTTCTTGTGCCTGGATGTGTGTTCTCTGGAGACATGTTTTGGAGGGTGGGCAGGGGGGCACCAATAATCCTCTCAGGAGTCCTGACTGTCCGTTGTGGTTTCCTTCGGTCTGATTGGGTGGACAGTTATAGATGTACACAGGACAGACACTGTATGTGTTTGTGTGTGTCTTTTTATTTAATTCAATATTATTTATATTGTTAAGCCGGTTCTCGCCTCCTCCTTTCCTTTAAACCCCCTTACATTGGTGCCGAAACCCGGGAAGGAGGAGGGATGCCCGTCGCAGAGTCCTCGACACTGCCGTCCACCCAGGGGAGCGCCGCTGCCATCCGCCGGGGGACAGAGTAGCCCAACTGCCCAGACGTGGGGAACGACCGTCGTCCGCGGTGCGAGTGGGGACTGGACTCCCCGACCGCCTGGCGCAATGGAGACGCTGCCAGGGGCGGAGGAGTGCCCTGCCCTCCCCCAGAAACGCAGAGGGGTCAAGAGAAGACCGCCGTCCGCGAGGGGAGGAGGGAAGCATCTCCCCGACGTGTCGCCGGAAACGCGGAGGGGTGTTCTGTCCACTGGGGGTCGGAGGACTGACTCTGTTCTGCCCTGGGAGGAGCAGCTGCTGTCCGCCTGAGAGGGTTGAGAAGTGATCGAGGACCACGCGACGGCGCATAGCTTGGTCCTCGGCCACCCTCTAATGGACGACAGCCACGCCTCCCCGGACAGATCGGAGGCAGTTCTTCATCCCTTGGTGGACGGAACACCCCGTCTCATTTTTGGTGGACGGTAGGGGTCTCCCCTGCCCCTGGCAGCGGTAACCGCTCCAGGCGGTTGTTTGGGAGCATTTCCTCCGCTACCAGTACCTCCGGGACTGGCCACAATGGACCGAGATCTCTGTGGGGAGGAACTGGTTCTCAAGTCAAGTGGGAGCCACTGGTGGGTGGACCACAGGAAGATGCAGATGCCACCACTGCACATCAAATTGGGCCTTATGAAACCGTTAGTCAGAGCTCTAGATAAGGAGTCGCCAGCCTTCGAGTGCCTTCAAGACTTCCTCCCTAAGCTGTCTGAGGTCAAAGGTTAAAGCCGGTGTCTTCGTCGGACCACAGTTAAAGAAGATCCTGGAGTGCAATGAATTCCCCAAGAAGCTCACTAGTAGGAGACAGCGGCTTGGAACAGATTTGTCGCAGTGGTTCCTGGGCAATCACAAGGCCGAAAACTAAGTGGAGCTGGTTGAGACTCTGGTGAAGAACTACGGCACAATGGACTGTAGGACGTCCCTCAGAGTCCACATCCTTGATGCTCATCTTGATGAATTCAAGGAGAACATGGGAGCGTACTCGGAAAAACAAGACGAGCACTTCCATCAGGATATACTGCACTTTGAACGCCGCTACCAAGAAC
>NC_068281.1:2132673-2140173 GCF_025860055.1 Xyrauchen texanus
GGTAATGAAAATATCATAATGAACATCTTTTTGATGTTGTGGTAATGAAAATATCATAATGACCATCTTTGTGACGTTGCGGTAATGAAAATATCATAATGACCATCTTTTTTGACATTTTGGTAATGAAAATATCATAATGACAATCTTTTTGATTTTGTGGTAATGAAAATATCATAATGACAATCTTTTTGATTTTGTGGTAATGAAAATGACAATCTTTTTGATTTTGTGGTAATGAAAATATCATAATGACAATCTTTTTGATTTTGTGGTAATGAAAATATCATAATGACCATCTTTTTGATGTTGCGGTAATGAAAATATCATAATGAACATCTTTTTGATGTTGTGGTAATGAAAATATCATAATGACCATCTTTGTGACGTTGCGGTAATGACAGTATCATAATGACAATCTTTTTGATTTTGTGGTAATGACAATATCATAATGACAATCTTTTTGATTTTGTGGTAATGAAAATATCACAATAATCAATACGGTAATTAAAATATCATAATGACCATCTTTTTAAATATTGTGTTCATGATAATATCATAATGACCATCTTTTTGATTTTGTGGTAATGAAAATATCATAATGACCATCTTTTTGATGTTGTGGTAATGAAAATATCATAATGAACATCTTTTTGATGTTGTGGTAGTAATGAAAATATCATAATGAACATCTTTTTGATGTTGTGGTAATGAAAATATCATAATGAACATCTTTTTGATGTTGTGGTAATGAAAATATCATAATGACCATCTTTTTGATGTTGTGGTAATGAAAATATCATAATGACCATCTTTGTGATGTTGTGGTAATGAAAATATCATAATGACCATCTTTTTGATGTTGCGGTAATGAAAATATCATAATGAACATATTTTTGATGTTGTGGTAATGAAAATATCATAATGAACATCTTTTTGATGTTGTGGTAATGAAAATATCATAATGACCATCTTTGTGACGTTGCGGTAATGAAAATATCATAATGACCATCTTTTTTGACATTTTGGTAATGAAAATATCATAATGACAATCTTTTTGATTTTGTGGTAATGAAAATATCATAATGACAATCTTTTTGATTTTGTGGTAATGAAAATGACAATCTTTTTGATTTTGTGGTAATGAAAATATCATAATGACAATCTTTTTGATTTTGTGGTAATGAAAATATCATAATGACCATCTTTTTGATGTTGCGGTAATGAAAATATCATAATGAACATCTTTTTGATGTTGTGGTAATGAAAATATCATAATGACCATCTTTGTGACGTTAAGGTAATGACAATATCATAATGACAATCTTTTTGATTTTGTGGTAATGACAATATCATAATGACAATCTTTTTGATTTTGTGGTAATGAAAATATCATAATGACCATCTTTTTGATGTTGTGGTAATGAAAATATCATAATGACCATCTTTTTGATGTTGCGGTAATGAAAATATCATAATGACAATCTTTTTGATTTTGTGGTAATGAAAATAGTATAATGACCATCGATGTTGCGGTAATGAAAATATCATAATGACAATCTTTTTGATTTTGTGGTAATGAAAATATCATAATGACCATCTTTGTGACGTTGCGGTAATGACAATCTCATAATGACAATCTTTTTGATTTTTTGGTAATGAAAATATCATAATGACAATGTTTTTGATGTTGTGGTAATGAAAATATCATAATGAACATCTTTTTGATGTTGTGGTAATGAAAATATCATAATGAACATCTTTTTGATTTTGTGGTAATGAAAATATCATGATGACAATCTTTTTGATGTTGTGGTAATGAAAATATCATAATGACAATCTTTTTGATGTTGTGGTAATGAAAATATCATAATGACCATCTTTGTGACGTTGCGGTAATGAAAATATCATAATGACCATCTTTTTTGACATTTTGGTAATGAAAATATCATAATGACAATCTTTTTGATTTTGTGGTAATGAAAATATCATAATGACAATCTTTTTGATTTTGTGGTAATGAAAATGACAATCTTTTTGATTTTGTGGTAATGAAAATATCATAATGACAATCTTTTTGATTTTGTGGTAATGAAAATATCATAATGACCATCTTTTTGATGTTGCGGTAATGAAAATATCATAATGAACATCTTTTTGATGTTGTGGTAATGAAAATATCATAATGACCATCTTTGAGACGTTGCGGTAATGACAATATCATAATGACAATCTTTTTGATTTTGTGGTAATGACAATATCATAATGACAATCTTTTTGATTTTGTGGTAATGAAAATATCATAATGACCATCTTTTTGATGTTGTGGTAATGAAAATATCATAATGACCATCTTTTTGATGTTGCGGTAATGAAAATATCATAATGACAATCTTTTTGATTTTGTGGTAATGAAAATAGTATAATGACCATCGATGTTGCGGTAATGAAAATATCATAATGACAATCTTTTTGATTTTGTGGTAATGAAAATATCATAATGACCATCTTTGTGACGTTATGGTAATGACAATCTCATAATGACAATCTTTTTGATTTTTTGGTAATGAAAATATCATAATGACAATGTTTTTGATGTTGTGGTAATGAAAATATCATAATGAACATCTTTTTGATGTTGTGGTAATGAAAATATCATAATGAACATCTTTTTGATTTTGTGGTAATGAAAATATCATGATGACAATCTTTTTGATGTTGTGGTAATGAAAATATCATAATGAACATCTTTTTGATGTTGTGGTAATGAAAATATCATAATGACCATCTTTTTGATGTTGTGGTAATGAAAATATCATAATGACCATCTTTTTGATGTTGTGGTAATGAAAATATCATAATGACCATCTTTTTGATGTTGCGGTAATGAAAATATCATAATGAACATCTTTTTGACTTTGTGGTAATGATAGAATCATAATGACCATCTTTTTTGACATTGTGGTAATGAAAATATCATAATGAACATCTTTTTGATGTTGTGGTAATGAAAATATCATAATGACCATCTTTTTGATGTTGTGGTAATGAAAATATCATAATGACCATCTTTTTGATGTTGCGGTAATGAAAATATCATAATGAACATCTTTTTGACTTTGTGGTAATGATAGAATCATAATGACCATCTTTTTTGACATTGTGGTAATGAAAATATCATAATGACCATCTTTTTGATGTTGTGGTAATGAAAATATCATAATGACCATCTTTTTGATGTTGTGGTAATGAAAATATCATAATGACCATCTTTTTGATGTTGTGGTAATGAAAATATCATAATGACCATCTTTTTGATGTTGTGGTAATGAAAATATCATAATGAACATCTTTTTGATGTTGTGGTAATGAAAATATCATAATGACCATCTTTTTGATTTTGTGGTAATGAAATATCATAATGACCATCTTTTTGATGTTGCGGTAATGAAAATATCATAATGACAATCTTTTTGATTTTGGGGTAATGAAAATATCATAATGACCATCTTTGTGACGTTGCGGTAATGACAATATCATAATGACAATCTTTTTGATTTTGTGGTAATGAAAATATCATAATGACAATTTTTTTGATGTTGTGGTAATGAAAATATCATAATGAACATCTTTTTGATGTTGTGGTAATGAAAATATCATAATGACCATCTTTTTGATGTTGTGGTAATGAAAATATCATAATGACCATCTTTTTGATGTTGTGGTAATGAAAATATCATAATGACCATCTTTTTGATGTTGTGGTAATGAAAATATCATAATGACCATCTTTTTGATGTTGTGGTAATGAAAATATCATAATGACCATCTTTTTGATGTTGTGGTAATGAAAATATCATAATGACCATCTTTTTGATGTTGTGGTAATGAAAATATCATAATGACCATCTTTTTGATGTTGTGGTAATGAAAATATCATAATGACCATCTTTTTGATGTTGTGGTAATGAAAATATCATAATGACCATCTTTTTGATGTTGTGGTAATGAAAATATCATAATGAACATATTTTTGATGTTGTGGTAATGAAAATATCATAATGACCATCTTTTTGATTTTGTGGTAATGAAATATCATAATGACCATCTTTTTGATGTTGCGGTAATGAAAATATCATAATGACAATCTTTTTGATTTTGGGGTAATGAAAATATCATAATGACCATCTTTGTGACGTTGCGGTAATGACAATATCATAATGACAATCTTTTTGATGTTGTGGTAATGAAAATATCATAATGACAATTTTTTTGATGTTGTGGTAATGAAAATATCATAATGAACATCTTTTTGATGTTGTGGTAATGAAAATCTCATAATGACCATCTTTTTGATGTTGTGGTAATGAAAATATCATAATGACCATCTTTTTGATGTTGTGGTAATGAAAATATCATAATGACCATCTTTTTGATGTTGTGGTAATGAAAATATCATAATGACCATCTTTTTGATGTTGTGGTAATGAAAATATCATAATGACCATCTTTTGATGTTGTGGTAATGAAAATATCATAATGACCATCTTTTTGATGTTGTGGTAATGAAAATATCATAATGACCATCTTTTTGATGTTGTGGTAATGAAAATATCATAATGACCATCTTTTTGATGTTGTGGTAATGAAAATATCATAATGACCATCTTTTTGATGTTGTGGTAATGAAAATATCATAATGACCATCTTTTTGATGTTGTGGTAATGAAAATATCATAATGACCATCTTTTTGATTTTGTGGTAATGAAATATCATAATGACCATCTTTTTGATGTTGCGGTAATGAAAATATCATAATGACAATCTTTTTGATTTTGGGGTAATGAAAATATCATAATGACCATCTTTGTGACGTTGCGGTAATGAAAATATCATAATGACAATCTTTTTGATTTTGTGGTAATGAAAATATCATAATGACAATCTTTTTGATGTTGTGGTAATGAAAATATCATAATGACCATCTTTTTGATTTTGTGGTAATGAAAATATCATAATGACCATCTTTTTGATGTTGCGGTAATGAAAATATCATAATGACCATCTTTTTGACTTTGTGGTAATGATAGTATCATAATGACCATCTTTTTTGACATTGTGGTAATGAAAATATCATAATGACAATCTTTTTGATTTTGTGGTAATGAAAATATCATAATGAACATCTTTTTGACTTTGTGGTAATGATAGTATCATAATGACCATCTTTTTTGACATTGTGGTAATGAAAATATCATAATGACCATCTTTTTGATGTTGCGGTAATGAAAATATCATAATGAACATCTTTTTGATGTTGTGGTAATGAAAATATCATAATGACCATCTTTGTGACGTTGCGGTAATGACAATATCATAATGACAATCTTTTTGATTTTGTGGTAATGACAATATCATAATGACAATCTTTTTGATTTTGTGGTAATGAAAATATCATAATGACCATCTTTTTGATGTTGTGGTAATGAAAATATCATAATGACCATCTTTTTGATGTTGCGGTAATGAAAATATCATAATGACAATCTTTTTGATTTTGTGGTAATGAAAATAGTATAATGACCATCGATGTTGCGGTAATGAAAATATCATAATGACAATCTTTTTGATTTTGTGGTAATGAAAATATCATAATGACCATCTTTGTGACGTTGCGGTAATGACAATATCATAATGACAATCTTTTTGATTTTTTGGTAATGAAAATATCATAATGACAATGTTTTTGATGTTGTGGTAATGAAAATATCATAATGAACATCTTTTTGATGTTGTGGTAATGAAAATATCATAATGAACATCTTTTTGATTTTGTGGTAATGAAAATATCATAATGACCATCTTTTTGATGTTGTGGTAATGAAAATATCATAATGACCATCTTTTTGATGTTGCGGTAATGAAAATATCATAATGACAATCTTTTTGATTTTGTGGTAATGAAAATATCATAATGACCATCGATGTTGCGGTAATGAAAATATCATGATGACAATCTTTTTGATTTTGTGGTAATGAAAATATCATAATGACAATCTTTTTGATGTTGTGGTAATGAAAATATCATAATGAACATCTTTTTGATGTTGTGGTAATGAAAATATCATAATGACCATCTTTTTGATGTTGTGGTAATGAAAATATCATAATGACCATCTTTTTGATGTTGTGGTAATGAAAATATCATAATGACCATCTTTTTGATGTTGCGGTAATGAAAATATCATAATGACAATCTTTTTGATTTTGTGGTAATGAAAATAGTATAATGACCATCGATGTTGCGGTAATGAAAATATCATAATGACAATCTTTTTGATTTTGTGGTAATGAAAATATCATAATGACCATCTTTGTGACGTTGCGGTAATGACAATATCATAATGACAATCTTTTTGATGTTGTGGTAATGAAAATATCATAATGAACATCTTTTTGATTTTGTGGTAATGAAAATATCATAATGACAATCTTTTTGATTTTGTGGTAATGAAAATATCATAATGACCATCTTTTTGATGTTGCGGTAATGAAAATATCATAATGACAATCTTTTTGATTTTGTGGTAATGAAAATATCATAATGACCATCTTTTTGATGTTGCGGTAATGAAAATATCATAATGACAATCTTTTTGACATTGCGGTAATGAAAATATCATTATGACCATCTTTTTGACGTTGCGGTAATGACAATATCATAATGACAATCTTTTTGATTTTGGGGTAATGAAAATATCATAATGACCATCTTTGTGACGTTGCGGTAATGACAATATCATAATGACAATCTTTTTGATTTTGTGGTAATGAAAATATCATAATGACAATCTTTTTGATGTTGTGGTAATGAAAATATCATAATGACCATCTTTGTGATGTTGCGGTAATGACAATATCATAAAGACAATCTTTTTGATTTTGTGGTAATGACAATATCATAATGACAATCTTTTTGATTTTGTGGTAATGAAAATATCATAATGACCATCTTTGTGACGTTGCGGTAATGACAATATCATAATGACAATCTTTTTGATTTTGTGGTAATGACAATATCATAATGACAATCTTTTTGATTTTGTGGTAATGACAATATCATAATGACAATATTTTTGATTTTGTGGTAATGAAAATATCATAATGACCATCTTTTTGATGTTGTGGTAATGAAAATATCATAATGAACATCTTTTTGATTTTGTGGTAATGAAAATATCATAATGACCATCTTTTTGATGTTGCGGTAATGAAAATATCATAATGACAATCTTTTTGATTTTGTGGTAATGAAAATATCATAATGACCATCTTTTTGATGTTGTGGTAATGAAAATATCATAATGACAATCTTTTTGACATTGCGGTAATGAAAATATCATTATGACCATCTTTTTGACGTTTCGGTAATGACAATATCATAATGACCATTTTTTTGACGTTGCGGTAATGAAAATATCATAATGACCATCTTTGTG